>NC_092341.1:159897500-159902500 GCF_046630445.1 Rutidosis leptorrhynchoides | reverse complement strand
CGAGCTTCGTGCTCGGGTAGTGGCCTTGGAGAATATGGTGCAAAGGTTACAAACACCAGCAGCAGCACCAGCAGCATAACTGGTACCACCATCCACAACAACCACATCCACACCGCAAACCTAAATTTCACAATCTGTCCCAAGAACATCAACATCATGCGCACCATAGATACCAAGGAGTACCAACAATAATAACCGATGAAGTATTGATCCATAACTTCATTAATATCCTACGAAGAATATGTAGTTCCTAATAGTCTTAGAGATTACTTATTCCAGCTCAAACCAAAAATCATATGAGTTTAATATCATATTAACTCATTAAATCTATGATTACATCTGAAGAAAATATATATGTATATATGTTTTCATAAAGATTGTAATTAAAAATTCTTTTGTACAAACTGTTAATGGTAAAAATATTTTAACGGGTAGGTAATACCCGAGGAATATTTAGATTGCACATTAATCAGTTACACTGTACATTTTGCGAATCTGGTTCAACAGACATTTACTATCCTATTTATATTCACCGATATACGAATCTGTTCACCACAAAATAACCATTTTCATTCAATTTCATAATTGGATTTTGACTTATCAGAATCCAACAAGTGGCATAATGAAGAAAACATTGGACAAATAAAATTTATTTGAAACAAACAATTTAATTATGAGAAGAATTTTGTTAAGAATCCACGCTAACTGTTCCTAGCTAACTGGTTACATTTTACTTATCGCAATTTAATTATCGCAATTTACATTCTCGCAATTTACATTCTCACAATTTTAATTATCGTCATTTAATATCTTTTATTTATTTTACGCACCTTAAATATCGGGACACGTATACAAAGTTTTGACATATCATATCGACGCATGTATATATATTATTTGGAATAACCATAGACACTCTATATGCTGTAATTCTTGAGTTCACTATACAGGGTTGAGGTTGATTCTACAATAATATACATACTTTGAGTTGTGATCGAGTCTGAGACATGTACACGGGTCACGACACGTATTAATTCAAATATTATATATTAAATTAAACTATATATGAATTGTGGACTCATAACTATGGACTAATGACGTTGGACAATTAAAATGAATTAAAATATTGATTATAACATATGAAACTAAACATTTCTTCAAGTTTTCCACTTGATTTCATCTTAAACCTCATTTGTATCTTGACGATTACAATCTGCGTTCAAACTTTTCATGATTCTTGAAAACACCTCAAATCGAGAGGATGAACCAACCACACTTCATCTACGAAAGAAAAGATTGATGCATATAGTTATGCACCTGAAAACACTCAGAACCTAAGTAAACGTTTAACACGTATCTGTACTAGCTCCTTTGGCGATGTTATTACCGAAAATAACTATGCAATCCCTCTCAAAATTAGCCAATTTTGTCACAGCTCCAGCAAATCAATATCTACTTTTCATTCGAATAAACTCTATAATAACTTTGATATATAAGTTGCCTTTCGTCATCGTTTCCGGGAAACCGTTTATATTCCATTACATTAACAGTAAACTTACCAGCAACTTCATTGATCTTTGAATTTTCGAAAAATCATTATAGTTATCGGAACCCTATCATATACTCATCCGCATCTTGTAACAAGAATTGTCTTACCAATTACCAGGAATCAGCAATCAGTATTTTGAATCTCACAACATTTCTACATTAACAGTTATAGGTATACATATAACATTTATCTCTTAAGAATTATGATCTTCCATTTTGAATTTCTGAAAAGCACCCAGGCTACGAATCAATACCCCAAAACTTTAAAAATTGTTGATGAAGCAACAAAAACTATAAACGGCCATAACAGTCAAAAGTCTGATGATAAAGAATGGAGTGTTGGAAACACTCAATAGAAAAGTTAGTACCGAAAAGCGGATTATGTGAAACTATGAAGGAAGCCATGGACAAATTGCAAAGAATAAACTTGCCTTCAAAGAATCCAAATGATTCAGTATCAGCTGAAGTCATTAATGAATACCTTGCTCCTGACTCTAAACCTTTACGGACAAATCTTCATTATCATCCATCGATACTAGAAATTCTAAGATGTTATTGTATCTTTCATTATTAATATCCTCAATATTTCTGAAGATATCTTCATAAATATCCTCGTTCGATATTAACTACCTCTCCGCGCTATCCATATTATATCATAAAAGGAAACTGTTTTAGTTCTATATTCTGCGAACCTTCGAATTTAAAATATGAATGTTTTTGAAGTAGTGTTGGGAACTGATGCATGAGTTAGTATAATATAATGACACTTGATCAACGTGATTATATTATAGTAAGTCATGCTGAGTTTCTAATGAAACGTGATGATTCACAGACTCTAACGTCATCATGCGCCATGTTACACGACTCTTGTATTCTATTTAAACCTCTAAAATATCAAGAAAATATTTCTTGATGATTCGGTCTTTTCCAGGGTATTTTGGTAATTTAACAAATCAATATCGTGCCATTACCATTCCCTTCTTAAAACATTAACAATGTGCATTCTGAAACTTATATCTGCGAATTCTGGACCATTACAAGAGATGCCCAATAGCAAGAAGAAGAAACGGAAGGACAAAGCTTTGAAATAGAAATTAAAGTATAGATTGCAGCAAATAGGAGGGAGTATTAACTGTGGATGACAATGATTATAGGAAACAGAAATAGGGACATTGAAATATAAGGGAAGATATAAAGCCCGAGAACAACACTTAAATTACAAACCGTGTATATCAATGTTTATCGCAATATAAAGACACTGGAGAATTAAAAGCACTATAACCCCAAGAGCAAAATAGAAGTAAGCAGATTCCTCTGGTGGAAGTTGGAAAAGGAGAATGATGGTTACGATAGTAAGGATAAGGACAAGGATCAGAACTGGATTAAGCATTTTTCACAATCTTTTGAATTTGGTAATTGGGTATAGGAATGGTAAAAGTAACGGAAAGGAAGAAGTTCATTTATAGTAAAATATCTGATAGAAAAATCAAGGCAGATCTCCGCATTTAATTAGAGAGATCCTAATTTCCTGAATTATCGAAGAATCGAACCTTTTAGATTTTGAAGATTTTCTTTAAATCCTTTAAATTCCGAAATTCAACAGTGACTACATCAATAGTTAATACGAATCTTTATTTTCCTATTTCACTCTTTTGTGATAGCTTCACTCGTACTCTTCGAATAATCGAATTATTTTATCTGTGTTACTCAATAATGATAAAATTCTATTTATCAACTCATATTCGTCATGAAAACATTTCTATTGTTAACCATGACGACCACCTTCAAATTTCGGGACGAAATTTCTTTAACGAGTAGGTACTGTGACGACCCGGGAATTTCCGACCAAATTTAAACTTAATCTTTATAGGCTTCCGACATGATAAGCAAAGTTTGTAATGTTGAAGTCTCATTAAATTTGAACTGTGTTCGTGCATACATTTGACCTTTGAACTATTTATATGGATTCAGTTGACCTTTGACTAATTCCGACGATTCACAAACCATTGTTGTTAATAAATAGTTATATATATATATATATATATATATATATATATATATATATATATATATATATATATATATATATATATATATATATATATATATATATATATATATATATATATATATATATATATATATATATATAATAAGTGTGTAAATAATAATGTGAAACAATAACTACAAATTCATCAGTAGAATTAAATATGTAAAATAATATATAGTATAATAAAGTTATTATTAAAAAGAATCTATATATAAACATATATGATAACTATACATAATTATTACCACATGTATATAGTAATACATATATATAATATATATAATTACGATGTGTTGAGATTTGTAATATCTATTTCTATTATAAATAATATAGTAAATAGATATATAATAAATATATATTAGAGTATTCATATTTACATATATAATATATGATGTAACAACAAGTTTAAAAATATAATAATAATGACAAATTATATTAGTACTACTTTCATTATTATTAATATCATTATCATTATTAGTGATTTAACAAATGTTAAATATTAAGAATTTTAGTAAATTTAAAATTTTATGATTATCAAAAGTATTATCATTAACTTGACTACTAAAATTTTCATTTTTATTTAAAGTTATTATTTTCATCATTCTTATTAGTATTATTATGAGATTAATAACATTATTATTTCTATTAGCATTATTATTAGTTTCATTATTATTATTAATATTAATATTATGTATTTATGTTTGTACTATCAATATTAGTATGTTCCTTTATATAATTAATAAGCTGATATAGATATAATTAGATATACATAAATACAAATACAGTTATAGATTTTATAAATACATATAAAAGATATATAGATATATAATACTGATATATACATATCTAACAACATATAAATCTGCATTCGATTTTCCCATCACAATCCTACTGATTTAAATATTCGTTTTTTGTCCTTAAAGTTGTAACAACCCGATTGAATTATCAGATAAAACCAAATTCAATTATCAATCAAATTCTTCTTTTTATTATTTTATTTGTTCCTGATAAAAACCTCTGGTCGACCAGTATTTGTATTTAACGAACGAATTTTTTTTTGATATTGATAAAAACCCTCAGAATTCCATCATCAATATCAAATACCAATTTCACATCACTGCATTTCAGAGAATTAAACAGAAAATTTAGAAAAAGGTATTGTATATCTCTGTTTTTCATCTTTTCAGTGAAAACCAGAATTCGAATAAATTTTGAAAATGTATTAATGCCAATATGTTAGGAATCTTTAGTCTAACCTTTCTGTAAAGTTTCAAGATCCAAATCCATTTATCGAGTTTTAATTTCGAAGTCAAAATTTACGTTCAAAAAAAGTCAACAAATGTTTTTGAGTCAAATTCGAATTCGTTTTGAAGTATTTGGATCGATTGATGGTTCAAACAAATTC
>NC_092341.1:158692500-158880000 GCF_046630445.1 Rutidosis leptorrhynchoides | reverse complement strand
CGAAATCATATAAAGATTAAGTTTAAATTTAGTCGGAAATTCCCGGGTCGTCACAGTGCGTGTAGCCCTCATTCGGTCTTCCATACTTAGAGATTCCTGATTTTCCATGATTGAGTTTGCTGAATCTGAATCACTAGAGGATTCTGATTTAATGACTTCTTCCTCGACAATCTCTGGTTGAATAATTTGTGGTTCAGGAGAAATGATTAGTGGTACAGGATCTCTGAATCGTCCTTGAATATCCTCCGGATTCTCAATTGTGAGGTCGGGTTCAAAAAATGGATTATCGGAAATTTGAATTGGAGTACTTGGTCGATTAGATGATGATTCTAAAGAAAAATCAACGGCGACAATATTGGCTAGATGTCTTGATCGAGTTACAGGTGGTGAACGTATGAAAGGTGGTGAACGTTTTGCTCGGTGCATTCACTGAATATCCTATTAGTTATAAAAAAATAAAAAATTATATAAGTTATCAAATTAATAGACTTTTCTAATTTTGCCCCCGTTTCGAATAGCCAATAGATGCAGCAGGTAGCCAGGACCCTTTAAATCGGAAGCCCACAACTCGCCACTAACAAATCCAACTATTACTACGAACCAGAAAATTTTGGATGTCTATCAATTTAACCGCTTAAAATAATTTTTCGTCGAAATTTTGAAGATAAAATCTATGTCTTAAAAACTAGAGCGTCGAGAAATAAGAGGAAGAAAAAGAGTGCGTCGAAAAACGTCGAAAAATAAAAGGTCGAAAAATAATAATAAGAAAATTAAGCGTCGAAACGTAAAAGTCTAAGAACTAAATATTAAAAATTACGTCTAAAGGAATTAAAGCTTAAAAGGAATTCTATATCCAAAACGGCAATAACTTAATTAAGCACTAAAATCTATTTAAAACTAAAGCGATAAGTGACGTCGTAAAATTCTAAAGCGCCTAAATCTTAATCTAAAGAAAAAGCACTTAAGGAATTTTACGACAAAGCTTAAGAATCTAAAAATATAAAATACTACGGCAAAAACTAAGTTTAAAACTAACTACGAACGATAAAAATACAAATTACGAATTATGAGGAATATTCATTTGAGTCCATAAATTAAGTTGAGATTCAAGGGACCAATGAGAGCGCGACATGTGTCGCGAAAATCACATGTGATTGAAAAAAAATTCAAAATTTTTTTTTTGAAAAAAAAAATTTTAAATTTTTTTTTCGTAATTTAAAAAAAAAATTTAAATTTTTTTTTTTAACAATCACATGTGATTTACCTGCACAATCACATGTGATTGAATTGTACAATCACATGTGATTGGATTTATCATGCATAATCACATGTGATTGGGTTTACAATCACATGTGATTGACATGCATAATCACATATGATTTTTAAAAAAAAAAAAATCGAAAAAAAAATTTTCGAAAAAAAAATTTTTGAAATTTTTTTTTTCAATCACATGTGATTATCGCGCCACATGTCGCGTTCTCATTGGTTCCTTTGTTTTCAAGCAAATTTATGGATGCAAGTGATTACAACTCTACGAATTATATGTTAAAAATATCCAATTTATAAAAATACAAAAAAATGATAAAATTACTAATTTTTATAAAAATATTATTTTTATATTATTATTTTATAAAAGTATTAATTTATAATTAATTAAAACTTAAAATACAAACTTAATTTAAAACTAAACTAATATTAAATAAACTAACCCTAATTAACTAATTAATTAATAATAATAATAATAATAATAACCGTAACCCTAATTGATCAGACGAGCTTCAGGTCCTGTCCCATCAGCTCATGCGATCGCATGAGTTGAGGGTTTAAAAGCCATGCGGTCGCATGACCATGCAGGCTCAGAAAGATGCAGACTCAAAATTTGCAGGTTCAGCGTATTATTTTTTTTTACTTTTTACTTTGATTTTTTTTATTTTCTTATTTTATAGAAAATATAAAATAACTAAAACTGATTTAAAAAAACTTATTAGTTTTTGTAACTAAAAAAAACTTTTTAATTTAAACTCTTAAAAATATAGATATATATATATTTTTTTTTGTAACTTATATAAAATTATTTTTTTACAAAAATAGCTTAATTTTTTTTTTTTAATATGGCGTTTCGCTTCGGCGTTGTTGAGTTCCCCGGCAGCGGCCCCAAAAATACTTGATGTTGTTCGAGGTGTAGTATGAAATAGATTATATTTTACTATGAAATACTATTAAATACGATACAATTTTACACAAGTTATTTATTTATTTATAGAATGGATATACCTAAACCTTGCTACAACACTTAAAGGCAGTGTACCTAATCGTAGAGTAGTGTAGTTTTTAGTAAGTCCAGTTCGCTCCACATGGAGCTAGCTAAGTTTAACGCTATATATATTTTAAACTATATTTGTGTATATATATATATATATATATATATATATATATATATATATATATATATATATATATATATATATATATATATATATATATATATATATATATATATATATATATAAGTAATATAGTAGTAGTATTATTATTATTATTATTATAAAAAGGGGGTTTTACCGTTTTATGACCGGTTTGTCGATTTTACGTCTTAAATCACAATTAAAACCTAATGTAAAATATTAAATATAAATATAACTTAATTTAAAGCGTAAAGTAAATGATGATAAATAAAAGTGCGATAAATAAATGTGCAATAATTTAAAGTACGATAAATAAAATGACGATAAACAAAATGACGGTAAATAAAAGTACGATG
Source organism: Rutidosis leptorrhynchoides (assembly GCF_046630445.1). Classification (NCBI taxonomy): domain Eukaryota; kingdom Viridiplantae; phylum Streptophyta; class Magnoliopsida; order Asterales; family Asteraceae; genus Rutidosis; species Rutidosis leptorrhynchoides. The sequence goes on along the minus strand of NC_092341.1, from coordinate 158,877,239 downwards.
AGATATAAATTAAAGGAATTATGCTTATTTAAACTTCCATAATCATGATGTTTGACGTGTTGATTTTAATTTATTACCATGGGTTAATTGTCCTTTGTCCTGAATTATTCGATATGTCCATCTGGTTTTGTCCATAATAGTCCATCGGTCATAATTATAAAGTGCGAGAGTCTTCGCCAAATTAACCTTATACCCGAAGTCAAATATTCCAGCTAATTGGGGATTCGAACTGTAACAAAGTCTTAATACTTTGTTTAATGAATACACCAGGTTATCGACTGCGTGTAATCCAAGGTTTTAATACTTTGTTAACAATTACACCAATTACCCTTGAATGTAATCCCCCCTGTTTTAATGAGTCCAGTGACTATTAATCCATCCACGTGTCCGGTCAAATGAATAATTATTAGTATTTATAGATATCCCGCCCACCGTACCCAGTCAAGCGTATGTGGTTATATATAAACACGTCAAATTATAAATCTCTATATTAAATCAACGAGATATCTTTTAATTAATATAAAGCCCATTAATAGCCCATAGTCCAATTTCCACAAGTGTCGGTCTTTTGTCCAAACACCAATTACGGTCCAAAGCCCAATAACCCCGTCTTAATATTTAGTCCAACATCACGATTACTTCGGCTTAAATAAACATAATAATAATTTAGCTACGAGACATTAATTTAAAAAGGTTGAACATAACTTACAATGAGTATTAATCGCGTAGTGTTACACAGACAGAATTTTGACTTACAAACTTAAAACATTTGCCACTATAACCTTATTATTATTAACTTAATATTAAAATTATAATTATAAAATAAATATATATATTTGAGAGAGAGTGATATCAGTAGGATGCGGTGTACATAATTCGGCCGACAACATTGCTATTTATAGGACTTGGGCAGCTACAGGGCTCCATGCGATCGCATGAATTTTGTGTTTCCAAGCCATGCGATCGCATGGCCAGCTAGATTCAGATATTTCGCTTTTCAAAACGTGGGCTGCTCGATTAAATTAATATATAATATAAAATATATAAATATATATAATTATATATATATATATATATTATATTATATTCTTGTTCATAGTTGACTTGTAATTTTAGGCCCGTTGCGTCGCGCGTTGATAGTCGGTTCAGGTGTCGGTTCGGGATTTTCGAACGTCCTTTCGTACGATTTAATATCTTGTACTTTGCGTTTTGTGGCTTGTACTCTTGTAATTTTTAGATGTTTCTCATCAATAAATTGAACCACTTGGATTGTACTTTGTACTTTTTATCATTTTGATCGTTTGCGTCTCCAAATCGTCGAATCAATCTTTTGTCTTCACCTTTTTATATTTAAACGAATATCACTTGTAAATAGAACAATTGCAACTAAAAGCTTGTCTTTCTTGAAGGATAATGCTATGAAATATATGTTCGTTTTTAGCATTATCAGTTGTAGTGCGTGAAGAAGGAAGTGCATGGTGTGAAAGACTTATGCGACTTCCTATTCAGGTTGCAAGTTGAGTAAAGGAGATCTAGAAGATTTCATTATTAAGTAAAAGTTTCACGGACTGTATGTTTAGGAAAAGAAGATGTTGGTTGAAGGATATTTATCGTAAGATTGTGATAAAACAAAGAACTTACTCCTTTTGAGATGGAAGATTCGTGAGTAGGTGGAAGTGTAAACATGAGGAGGTGTATTAGGGTATCATTACCCTACTGGGAGATTTGATTATCCTGGTTTCATTGGCGAGTAGAAAGGTAACTGGTCTGCTATGTCCATCCGATCAATAGTAAAAGAAATTGAATATTATCGCAGCTTATGGGTGTGATATACTTCACTACCCCGGAATGATGTTGTAGGCGCATGTCTTCGGTTAAGGGATATCTTTTCTGTAGAAATAAGATGATGTGTATATAAATGAAGGTTAGTTTCACTTTGTAGAAGTAATGGAAACCACGAAAATTAGCGTAGTAAGAATCCACTAATGAAGAAACTGTGAAGACAAAGCGACAGTGAATTGTTCTAGTACATTACAACAAATGAAGGAAAAGTGAAGTAGTAGTGCTGGATGCCCATTGATATGCATTAGACACACCTAATCTTATTGTAATATAGTTATGAATTCGTTCACAGGGAGCAGCGTTTAAGATTTTAAGACTGATAATTATTCTGAAGATTTATGTTGTAAAATGGGGGTTTGAATAAACTAATAACGCAAAAATAAATAAAACGAATAACCAGATGGATGAAGCAGAGTTCACTCAGATGATTCACTAGTGACGTGGATTGTTCTTTCAATTAAAACCGATTAAATGTCTGATAAATTATAATTCAATTATTCAAACTTGACTAACTCACATTAATCTCATTTGAAACAATTAAATCATACATGATAAAACTATTGTGATTCAATCTAGGTTAAACTCACATAAAACCTTAATTACACCGATCACTCGGAGAAACTACATGACTGTGATATCAAATTACCAATTAATTACCATTCACACTCACATGTAAATGTCTAAATCTCCTAAGAGTTGAAACATAATCCGTTTATCACTAATAAACTCACATAAACCAGATAACAAATTATGTAATTAAAGTAAAGTAACCAATTTGCACAATAATGGATCTTTTGGTTGAACACAATAATCATTAATCAATAAGATTCAGCTATTAAGATTTGATCCGGGTTAAAATCACTTAAAATCCTAACTACAAAGCTCACTCAATGTAATTATCATGATTATGATGCAAACCTACCATTCAATTACCTATTAGTTCCTTAATACAATCACTTGAAATCAAAGCCCTAATCGTCTAGATCACTAAATGTGTTGAAGTACACGTTATCTACCATCAATTATCTCACAATAACTAATTGATAACATATATAATTGAATTAAAGTAGAAAGCATGCATAACAATGGGTCTTTGACCAAACTTAAATAAACTAAATCAATCAAACATTAAATCTATGAGATAAAGAGCAATCCAACAATCAAAAGTCATTACATCTGAGCAAACACTAAGGGTTTTAGCCAAACATGATCATAAAATCAAACAAACAATGTAAACAATTAGAATTCATAGTTTTATCACTAAAAGAGATAAAATCTAGAGTACCAATGATGTTGTAATGATCCAATGATTTGGTGAAGAATGGCTTTTGAATGACCAAAATCGCCCAACCCTAGCTCCCAAATTGTCAAAAATAAGTTCTCCCCGTATGCAGCTCGAATTTTAGGTTTTATACGCTTTTTACCGTTTTTAGCAGATCCCGGATAGGGAAGTATGGATCCCGATTAGGGAAGTAGAAATCCCGAATAGGGAAGTAGGGATCCCTGATGGTGATCCTTCTTTTTCAGCTTTTTCCAACTTTTTGGCTTGGAGATCCCTTATTGGGATCTATGGAGATCCCCATTAGGGAAGTATTTCTGATCAAAATCTCATAAAATCATGTAGATCCCCAATGGGGATGTGTTGAGTTCCCTGATGGGGAGTGCTACTATTTTAAGCATTTTTTCTTTCGGCTCACCGGATCAGCTCGGATGATAAATACACTTCAAATCCTTAATAAAAACTCATAAATTAGCATGAATCCAAGTTTTCCCTCTATCATACGCCAGCTCAGTTTTCCATCTAAATAAGTACCAAAACTTCACACAACGAACGTGAAACCATGATATTTAGGACTGATATTGCAATATATATATATATATATATATATATATATATATATATATATATATATATATATATATATATATATATATATATATATATATATATATATATATAAAATGAGCAATATCAAATTCCCGCACACTTGAACCTTGCTTGTCCCCAAGTAAGTCTATCATCAAATAATATCAACCAAGATGCATACCCGGAGCATTTTTCGACAATATGAGAACCAAGATGCACCAATATTATCGTTCTGATCAAATAAAACCAATATGTGTGATCTTCAACAAGCATTTGCAAGGTTCAAGTCTTAAACAAACTCAATCATCTTTATTATCAAATTCGTGATTACCCACAAGCTTCACTTCCCCGAATCAAGAACACCACGTGCGGAACCAATAAAATTTGGCCTCAGGGAAAACAAGACCTTTAAAAACCATTTTTGCATTTAAGAACGGGAAAAACGAGTTAAGTTTTTATACAAAACAAGTTTTCCAGAAATTTTAGTTTCTAAAGGCTATGTGCTTTAAAAGCCATCCCGGTTTTGGAGAGCCGCACGGGTAATTGTCAATCCAGTATATCATCTAGGATGAACTACCATCCGATTCGAAGGCGAGGGGAAGACAACTACCTTGGGTGTAAATTTTTTGGGGGGTCTATTGCACGACACCTGAAAGACTTTACTTTCAAGCAATGGTCTTTTGAAACACGACTCAACTTGGAAGACTTTACTTCTAAGCTTCGGAAGACTTGACTTCTTAAAAACAACATGGGAGGACTCGACTCTCCCGGAAGTGTTTAAACACTTGTTTGATTAATTTAAGGTCCTTGGACCCCACTTCTCACGCATCTAGCTGTTATGCTAGTTTTAAGAAAATGTAGGAAGCAGATACTACATTTCTATATTTTAAAGGGTACCATGGCTTTTGGCTATGGCGTGTGTTGTCTGAGAAACACTAGCACGAAGTCATTACTCTTCATCAAGAAGACAGCATAGGTTGAAGCTCAAGGCTCCTCTTCCCACAGTACGATACACCGGTGTAATACATCGTGAAATGATACATTAACCAATGTCAGTATAAAATGATGTAGATTAGGAAGTCTCCTACACCAAGTAAGATGGGCATTCGGAAGACTCAACTTCCTTTATGGGTGGACTTGAATCATCCTATAATTTTGGGTTTTTATACCCAGGAAGACATTGCTCCCTTATTACACACACACTCACGCAAAAGAAAATACAAAACATCAACACCATTTTGAAAAACATACTTTCACTTTGAGTTTAACCAAGATTTTTGGATATAGTTTCATGTTCATATGAAAAATCATTTTCCCAGAAGAACAACTTTTAAATCAAAGTTTATCATAGTTTTTAATTATCCAAACCAAAACAGCCCCCGGTTTCACTACGACGGCGTATATCCGATTTTATGGTGTTCATCGTGTTTCCAGGTTTTAAATCATTAAGTTAGCATATCATAAAGATATAGAACATGTGTTTAGTTGATTTTAAAAGTCAAGTTAGAAGGATTAACTTTTGTTTGCGAACAAGTTTAGAATTAACTAAACTATGTTCTAGTGATTACAAGTTTAAACCTTCGAATAAGATAGCTTTATATGTATGAATCGAATGATGTTATGAACATCATTACTACCTCAAGTTTTCTGGATAAAACTACTGGAAATGAGAAAAATGGATCTAGCTTCAAAGGATCTTTGGATGGCTTGAAAGTTCTTGAAGCAAAATCATGACACGAAAACAGTTCAAGTAAGATTTTCTCTCGAAATAAGATTGTTATAGTTGTATAAATTGAATCAAAGTTTGAATATGAATATTACCTTGAATTAGAAAGATAACCTACTGTAAATAACAAAGGTTCCTTGATCTTAGATGATTACTTGGAATAGATTAGAAAGCTTGGAAGTAGACTTGCAAACTTGGAAGTATTCTTGATTTTTATGAAACTATACTTATGGAATTTATGAAGAACACTTAGAACTTGAAGATGGAACTTGAGAGAGATCAATTAGATGAAGAAAATTGAAGAATAAAAGTGTTTGTAGGTGTTTTTGGTCGTTGGTATATGGATTAGATATAAAGGATATGTAATTTGGTTTTCATGTAAATAAGTCATGAATGATTACTCATATTTTTGTAATTTTATGAGATATTTCATGCTAGTTGCCAAATGATGGTTCTCACATATGTTAGGTGACTCACATGGGCTGCTAAGAGCTGATCATTGGAGTGTATATACCAATAGTACATACATCTAAAAGCTGTGTATTGTACGAGTACGAATACGGGTGCATACGAGTATAATTGTTGATGAAACTGAACGAGGATGTAATTGTAAGCATTTTTGTTAAGTAGAAGTATTTTGATAAGTGTCTTGAAGTCTTTCAAAAGTGTATGAATACATATTAAAACACTACATGTATATACATTTTAACTGAGTCGTTAAGTCATCGTTAGTCGTTACATGTAAATGTTGTTTTGAAACCTTTAGGTTAACGATCTTGTTAAATGTTGTTAACCCATTATTTATTATATCAAATGAGATGTTAAATTGTTGAATTATCATGATATTATGATATATAATATATCTTAGTATGATATATATATACAGTTAAATGTCGTTACAACGATAATCGTTACATATATGTCTCGTTTCGAAATCATTAAGTTAGTAGTCTTATTTTTACATATGTAGTTCATTGTTAATACACTTAATGATATACTTACTTATCATTTAACATAATTAACCAAGTGTATCAATACCTTAATATGATTCATATGTACCTAGTAAGACTTTATTATAACGATAATCGTTATATATATCGTTTTCGAGTTTCTTAATTTAATAGTCTCATTTTTATGTATATAACTCATTGTTAAAATACCTAATGAGATACTTACTTATAATAAAATCATTTTAACTATATATATAACCATATATATGTCATCGTATAGTTTTTACAAGTTTTAACATTCGTGAATCACCGGTCAACTTGGATGGTCAATTGTCTATATGAAACCTATTTCAATTAATCAAGTCTTAACAAGTTTGATTGCTTAACACGTTGGAAACATTTAGTCAAGTAAATATCAATCTCAATTAATATATATTGACATGGAAAAGTTCGGGTCACTACAGTACCTACCCGTTAAATAAATTTCGTCCCGAAATTTTAAGCTGTTGAAGGTGTTGACGAATCTTCTGGAAATAGATGCGGGTATTTCTTATTCATCGGATCTTCACGCTCCCAGGTGAACTCGGGTCCTCTATGAGCATTCCATCGAACCTTAACAATCGGTATCTTGTTTTGCTTAAGTCTCTTAACCTCACGATCCATTATTTCGACGGGTTCTTCAATGAACTGAAGTTTTTCAATGATTTGGATTTCGTCCAACGGAATAGTGAGATCTTCTTTAGCAAAACATTTCTTCAAATTCGAGACGTGGAAAGTTTTATGTACAGCCGCGAGTTGTTGAGGCAGCTCCAGTGGGTAAGCTACTGGTCCGACACGATCTATAATCTTGAATGGTCCAATGTACCTTGGATTTAGTTTCCCCCGTTTACCAAATCGAACAACGCCTTTCCAAGGTGAAACCTTAAGCATGACCATTTCTCTAATTTCAAACTATATATCTTTTCTTTTACTGTCCGCGTAGCTCTTTTGTCGACTCTGGGCGGTTTTCAATCGTTGTTGAATTTGGATGATTTTCTCGATAGTTTCTTGTATTATCTCCGGACCCGTAATCTGTCTATCCCCCACTTCATTCCAACAAATCGGAGACCTGCACTTTCTACCATAAAGTGCCTCAAATGGTGCCATCTCAATACTAGAATGATAACTGTTGTTGTAGGAAAAATTCTGCTAACGGTAGGTGTCGATCCCAACTGTTTCCGAAATCAATAACACATGCTCGTAGCATGTCTTCAAGCGTTTGTATCGTCCTTTCACTCTGCCCATCAGTTTGTGGATGATAGGCAGTACTCATGTCTAGACGAGTCCCCAATCCTTGTTGCAATGTCTGCCAGAACCTTGAAACAAATCTACCATCCCTATCAGAGATAATAGAGACGGGTATTCCATGTCTGGAGACAACCTCCTTCAAATACAATCGCGCCAACTTCTCCATTTTGTCATATTCTCTCATTGGCAGGAAGTGTGCTGACTTGGTGAGACGATCAACTATTACCCAAATAGTATCATAACCACTTGCAGTCCTTGGCAATTTAGTAATGAAATCCATGGTAATATTTTCCCATTTCCATTTCGGGATTTCAGGTTGTTGTAGTAGACCTGATGGTTTCTGATGTTCAGCTTTGACCTTAGAACACGTCAAACATTCTCCTACATATTTAGCAATATCGGCTTTCATACCCGGCCATAAAAAGTGTTTCTTGAGATCTTTATACATCTTCCCCGCTCCGGGATGTATTGAATATCTAGTTTTATGTGCTTCTTTAAGTACCATTTCTCTCACATCTCTAAACCTTGGTACCCAAATTCTATCAGCCCTATATCGGGTTTCGTCTTCCTGAATATTAATCTGTTTCTCTGATCCTTTGGGTATCTCATTCTTCAACTTTCCTTCTTTTACAACCCCCTGTTGTGCCTCCTTTATTTGAGTAGTAAGGTTAGTACGAATAATTATATTCATAGCTTTTACCCGTATAGGTTCTCTATCCTTTCTACTCAAATCATTGGCTACCACATTCGCCTTCCCCGGGTGGTATCGAATCTCAAAATCATAATCATTCAACAGTTCAATCCACCTACGTTGTCTCATATTCAGTTACTTCTGATTAAATATATGTTGGAGACTTTTGTGGTCGGTATATATAATAGTTTTGACTCCATATAAATAATGCCTCCAAGTCTTTAATGCAAAAACAACAGCACCCAATTCCAAATCGTGAGTTGTATAATTTTGCTCCTGAATCTTCAATTGTCTAGACGCATAAGCAATCACCTTCGTTCGTTGCATTAATACACAACTGAGACCTTGCTTTGATGCATCACAATAAATCACAAAATCATTATTCCCTTCATGCAATGACAATATAGGTGCCGTAGTTAGCTTTTTCTTCAATAACTGAAACGCCTTCTCTTGTTCATCCTTCCATTCAAATTTCTTCCCTTTATGCATTAATGCAGTCAAGGGTTTTGTTATTTTGGAGAAATCTTAGATGAATCTTCTGTAGTAACCAGCTAATCCTAAAAATTGACGTATATGCTTCGGAGTTTTTGGGGTTTCCCACTTTTCAACGGTTTTGATCTTTGCCGGGTCCACCTGGATACCTTCTTTGTTCACTATGTGACCGAGGAATTGAACTTCTTCCAACCAAAATGCACACTTTGAAAACTTAGCGTACAGTTTTTCTTTCCTCAATACTTCTAGCACTTTTCTCAAATGTTCTTCGTGCTCTTGATCATTCTTTGAGTAAATAAGTATGTCATCGATGAAAACAATGACAAACTTCTCAAGATATGGCCCACACACTCGGATCATAAGGTCCATGAACACAGCTGGTGTGTTAGTCAATCCAAACGGCAAAACCATAAACTCGTAATGACCATAACACGTCCTAAAAGTAGTTTTGGAATATCATCCTCCTTTACTCGCATTTGATGATATCCAGAACGTAAATCGATTTTCGAATAAACCGACGAGCCTTGTAGTTGATCAAATAAGTCTTCAATTCTCGGTAGTGGATAACGATTTTTGATGATAAGTTTATTCAACTCTCTGTAGTCAATACACAACCTAAATGTATCATCCTTCTTCTTGACAAACAAAACAGGAGCTCCCCATGGTGATGTGCTTGGTCGAATGAAACCACGTTCTAATAGTTCTTGCAGTTGACTTTGCAGTTCTTTCATCTCGCTGGGTGCGAGTCTGTAAGGAGCACGAGCTATTGGTGCAGCTCCTGGTACAAGATCTATTTGAAATTCAACTGATCGATGTGGAGGTAGTCCCGGTAATTCTTTCGGAAATACATCGGGAAATTCTTTTGTGACGGGAACATCATTGATGCTCTTTTCTTCAGTTTGTACTTTCTCGACGTGTGCTAGAACAGCATAGCAGCCTTTTCTTATTAGGTTTTGTGCCTTCAAATTACTAATAAGATGTAGCTTCGTGTTGCCCTTTTCTCCAAACACCATTAAGGGTTCTCCTTCTTCTCGTACAATGCGAATTGCATTTTTGTAACATACGATCTCTGCTTTCATCTCCTTCAGCCAGTCCATGCCAACTATTACATCAAAACTCCCTAACTCTACTGGTATCAAATCAATCTTAAAATTTTGCTACCCAGTTTAATTTCTCGATTCCGGCATATATAATCTGCTGAAATTAATTTACCGTTTGCTAATTCGAATAAAAATTTACTATCCAACGACGTCAATGGACAACTTAATTTAGCATAAAATCTCTACTCATATAGCTTCTATCCGCACCCGAATCAAATAAAACGTAAGCAGATTTATTGTCAATAAGAAATGTACCCGTAACAAGCTCCGGGTCTTCCTGTGCCTCTGCCACATTAATATTGAAAACTCTTCTGCGGCCTTGTCCATTCGTGTTCTCCTGGTTCGGGCAATTTCTAATAATGTGGCCCGGTTTTCCACATTTATAACAAACTACATTGGCATAACTTGTTCCGACACTACTTCTCCGCCATTACTCATTCTGACACCATTTGTTCCTTTCGTTCTGTTAACCCCTGGTCTGTAGACCTCACACTTCGCCGCGATATGACCATTTCTTTTACACTTGTTTCAAAATTTGGTGCAGAATCCCGAGTGATACTTTTCACACCTTTGGCATAGCTGCTTCTGATTGTTGTTGTTGTTGACGTTGTTATTATTGTTGGGATGATTGTTGTAGTTTTTGTTGTTGTTGTTGTGCCGTTTGTTGTAGTTGCGATTAATGTTGCGATTGTTGGAATAGTTGTTGTTGTTTTGGTGACTCTTATCACCGTTTTCCTCCCACTTTCTTTTGACTAACTTCACGTTGGCCTCTTCAACCACCTGTTCTTTAATTCTTCCCTCAATTTGGTTCACTAGTTTGTGAGTCATTCTACATGCCTTTTGTATGGAGGTAGGCTCGTGTGAACTTATATCTTCTTGGATTCTCTCCGGTAACCCTTTCACAAATGCGTCGATCTTCTCTTCCTCATCTTCGAACGCTCTCGGACACAATAGGCACAATTCTGTGAATCGTCTTTCGTACGAAGTAATATTGAATCCCTGTATTTGTAACCCTCTAAGTTCTGACTTGAGCTTATTGACCTCGGTTCTGGGACGGTACTTCTCGTTCATCAAGTGCTTGAATGCTGACCACGGCAGCGCGTAAGCAGCATCTTGTCCCACTTGCTCTAGATAGGTATTCCACCATGTTAACGCAATACCTGTGAAGGTATGCGTAGCGTACTTCACTTTGTCTCCTTCATCACACTTACTTATGGCAAACACCGATTCAACTTTCTCGGTCCACCGTTTCAATCCGATTGGTCCTTCGGTCCCATCAAATTCCGAAGGTTTGCAGACAGTGAATTCCTTGTAGGAGCATCCTACACAATTTCTTGCTCCGTTAGCCGTATTTCTAGATTCAGAGTTATTGTTATTATGTAGCGCGGCCTGTACTGCGGCTATGTTTGAAGCAAGAAAGGCACAAAATTCCTCTTCGCTCATATTCAAGGTGTGTCGAGTAGTCGGTGCCATTTCCTTCAAAATAGTCAAATGAAACAATTTAATCATACAGGATATTAAGAGTAGTCAATAGTATCTCGTAGCATAATATGAACTCATTTATAAAAGCTTTTTCTTCATATTAGCGTTTTATAAGTTTAAATTCGGGTACTACCTACCCATTAAGTTCATACTTAGTAGCTAATATACAATTCAACTACTAAAATTCCATATGAAAAACTGATTATAATAATATATCACATACAAATATTCTTCAAACTTACAACTTCGCTATATAACATATAACATGAAATATAGTACACTATAATACATGACAGTTTTGAAGATAAATCTAGTTAATACGCAAGTTGTTCAGCAAAGGAAATAAAGACACGTAATTCATAAGTCCAGAAACAAGTCATGCATTCTGGTTTTACTAAGACGACTTCCCATCCTTGGTCTTGTGGAAAATAACCGTTATGACCATTAGCTAGGAAGCATGTTGTAATATCGTCAAAAGGATGAGGGTTTCGTAATGTCCAACAGCCCCGTAATAATCTAAAAACCTTGTTTCTCACCCCAATTACTGAATCCGTCACTTGTGGGAAAGTTTTATTTAAAAGCTGCAATCCGATGTTCTTTTTCTCACTTTGGTAAGAAGCGAACATAACTAACCCGTAAGCATAACATGCTTCTTTATGTTGCATGTTAGAAGCTATTTCTAATTCACGAAATCCTATGTTGGGATATGTTGAGTCAAAATAGGTTCTTAACCCGTAGCGTAAAGTTGCATTTGGGTTCCCCGCATTTAACGCTTTAAAGAAAACACTGCGTAACTTAAAGTCTCCCCAATGTGATATACCCCACCTATCAAAGGAAAGCCTTTTATAAACTAAGGCATTTCTGGAAAGTCTTTCAAATATTTGACAAGTTAATTTCGCCATAACTAAATGTGCTGATGAATTTTGACCGACTCTAGACAAGATTTCCTCAATCATATCCTCTGGTAGGTCTTCTAAAATATTCGGTTGTCTACCCTTAACGTCCATTTTGTTTTTATACTGTAAAATAGACAAGGATTAGATTCGTAAAAACAAACAATACAAGCAATTTTTACATAGAACATAAAAGTATAAGCACACTACAATACATTTATTACACAACATGCTCACACCCCTCTAATCTGAATCACTGGTTTCTTCTTCTTCGGACTTGGTTCTTTTTCCTAATCTTCTAGGGATATATGATGTTCCTCTAATACGAGTCGTCGTTTTCCACATTGGTTTAGAAAAACCTGGTGGTTTAGAGGTTCCCGGGTTATTGTCACGATATTGAAAATACTGGTGTTAACGGTACATATAAAGTTCATCGGGGTCGGAATCAGATTTCTCTATTTTGATGCCTTTTCCCTTATTATTTTCTTTTGCCTCATTAAATTGGGTCGGGATAATTTCTATAACATCATCGGAATCCTCATCAGGATCCGATTCATCGGAAAATTGGTAATTTTCCCAATATTTTGCTTCCTTAGCGGAAACACCATTGACCATTATTAACTTTGGTCCATTAGTTGAGGATTTTCTTTTATTTGACCAGTTTTCTGTGGTTCCTACTATTCCCCCCTCCAGAACCTCTTCTTCTTCCGGTTCCTCTTCTTCTAGTTCCTCTTCTTCCGGTTCTGTTTCCTCTTCTTCCGATTCTTCGGGAACTTGTGAATCTTGCCAATATATATTCGATTCTTCGTTATTATTAGGTGAGTCATTCCGATTTGTGCTAGAGGTAGACATCTATCACACAATATCAAATAGGTTAAGAGATTAATATATCACACAATATTTACATGTTAATAATATATAGTTTCCAACAAAAATTTTAAGCATTCATTTTTAAAGAAAACACGGTCGAAGTCCAGACTCACTAATGCATCCTAACAAACTCGATAAGATACACTAATGTAAATTTTCTGGTTCTCTAAAACCAGCGCTCTGATACCAACTGAAATGTCCCGTTCATATTGATTATAAAGGTTCCATATTAATTTATTTCGTTGCGAGGTTTTGACCTCTATATGAGACGTTTTTCAAAGACTGCATTCATTTTTGAAACAACCATAACCTTTATTTTATCAATAAAGGTTTTAAAAACATTACGTAGATTATCAAATAATGATAATCTAAAATATACTGTTTACACACGACCATTACATAATGGTTTACAATAGAAATATATTACATCGACATATGTTTCTTGAAGGCAGTTTTTACACAATATCATACAAACATGGACTCCAAATCTTGTCCTTATTTTAGTATGCAACAGCGGAAGCTCTTAGTATTCACCTGAGAATAAACATGCTTTAAACGTCAACAAAAATGTTGGTGAGTTATAGGTTTAACCTATATATATCAAATCGTAACAATAGACCACAAGATTTCATATTTCAATACACATCCCATACATAGAGATAAAAATCATTCATATGGTGAACACCTGGTAACCGACATTAACAAGATGCATATATAAGAATATCCCCATCATTCCGGGACACCCTTCGGATATGATATAAATTTCGAAGTACTAAAGCATCTGGTACTTTGGATGGGGTTTGTTAGGCCCAATAGATCTATCTTTAGGATTCGCGTCAATTAGGGTGGCTGTTCCCTAATTCTTAGATTACCAGACTTAATAAAAAGGGGCATATTCGATTTCGATAATTCAACCATAGAATGTAGTTTCACGTACTTGTGTCTATTTTGTAAATCATTTATAAAACCTGCATGTATTCTCATCCCAAAAATATTAGATTTTTAAAAGTGGGACTATAACTCACTTTCACAGATATTTCCTTCCTCGGAAATAAGACTTGGCCACGGATCGATTCATGAACCTATACAAATATGTACATATATATCAAAGTATGATCAAAATATAATTGCAACCATTTTTATTATGTTTTAAAGATTTGTGTGTATTAAGTCAGTTGTCCTCGTTAGTAACCTACAACTAGTTGTCCACAGTTAGATGTACAGAAATAAATAGATATATATTATCTTGAATCAATCCACGACCCAGTGTATACACGTCTCAGGCTAGATCACAACTCAAAGTATATATATTGTTGGAATCAACCTCAACCCTGTATAGCTAACTCCAACATTATTGCATATAGAGTGTCTATGGTTGTTCCAAATAATATATATATACATAGGTCGATATGATATGTCAAAACATTTGCATACGTTTCTATGGTATCCCAAGATTACATAATATATTAGAATACATGTATAATACAATATAAGTTAGCTAGGATATGATTTGTATAGATTTTTTAAACATTTCCCGTAGCTAAAAAGATCAAAAATATCCAATCTTGTTTTACCCATAACTTCTTCATTTTAAATCCGTTTTGAGTGAATCAAATTGCTATGATTTCATATTGAACTCTAATTTAAGAATCCAAACATAAAAAGAATAGGTTTTGTAGCGACCCCGACAAATCGTCAAATGACGGCGTCATCTACGTATGGTCCCATTACATGGTCGTAAGTCTTTATAACAAAGTTTGACCGAAAAGTATGTCGCATTCATTTCATAAATAAGGGTGTTTCAAAGTTTACAAAAGTAGTTTCCATAACAAGTACATAACAATGTTTAAAGTTTGTATGAAACACGTGCAACACGATTAAAAGTAGTCAAAAAGACGCTCCACGTATGCAAGTATACTCGACATCCAATGCAAGTATCAAAAAGTATGAGCGGAAGCATATATCACCTAAGTTCAAGGACCTGAGAAAAACATAGAGAATCTGTCAACGAAAACGTTGGTGAAATCATAGGTTTAAATAAGTAAGTGAGTAATAGTAAGTTGAACCACAAGATTTGCAACATCGATAAAGCCATAGTACATTCTAAAAGTTAATATTCACGAGCACTCAATTATCAAAGCTTAACATTCCGTCCGTTGAACCCCGTAATAATAGTGTTAGAACATACACTGTTTCCCGAAAATATATTTCACCCGTAGACGGTAGCGAACCGTCCGAAGTGAGGGTTTGTCAAACCCATATGGCCATATAACATAAGTTCTCGCTTACACCATCTGATGTAACTAATGATAATCGAATTGAGGATTTGTGTTCAAACTCGTATGTAGAATGTTTGTTTTCCCTGTACTTGTGTTCACGTAGTTTAAAAGAACGTTTATGTTTTCTCATCCCAAAAGTAAGTTCAAAAAGAGTAAAAGTGGGACTATGATCTCACCTTGTATGCACGAACCAAAAAGTACTTCGACAAGTAACATGTGCAAAGAACAATGCTAGTCTTGACCTAAACAAATAGGTTGTATCAATAACGATAGTCACGAAGGGTCAAAGATGTTCAATTAGTCCTATGGCTCGTTACGACTCGATTATATTAACATGTGAATCAACTAGTCAAGTTTCATGCAAGTTACAAGTAAATAATCATATTAGAAAGGTTGCATAAGTATTTGGTTAAGTTTGACAAAAAGTCAAACTTGGTCGGGTCAAAGTCAACGGAAAAGTCAACATGTTCGGGTCGGGTCTCGGACAAATTTTCTATGCTAGTTATTCATATATAAGCATGTTAAAACAAGTTGCAAGTGAATTGGAGGTCTAGAACATCCCAAACATTTTTCGTCAAATGACAACCCAAACAGCCAGTTTTAGTACAATGGGACGGCGTCCCAAATGGCTAGACGGCGTCCCAAAATGAAGGGTGGGACGGCGTCCTGATATCCTAGACGGCGTCCAGGTTCAAAAGGTGGGACGGCGTCCCCAGTATCTGGACGGCGTCCTGATCGGTTTCCAGGCCCTGTTTGCTGTATTTCCTAAGTGCACAAACCAAAACACAAACCAACACATTTCATGACCCGCAAACACTTAGAACATGTATCATATATCATCGGAAAGGTAATTTGACGAGGAAAACACCTAGACACATTTCATCAAGCAATTCAACACTTACAACAACCAAAAACCGTATTAAGCATTCATAATCAAAGTTTCAAGTTCTAAAACGCATTTCATGATTCGGGAAACCAATTTACATGTATGATATGCGGTTTCGAAGGTAATCAAACACACATTGCAACAAAACTCTTATCTACAATATTTCATAGCATTTGGTGCATCAAAGTTCATATAAAGCTTATCAAACCCTAGTCAAGCATCACAAAAACAATAATCATGTTAATGAAGTTTCTTTAATCAACCTATACTTCAACATGAAGCTAATGATGCTAGTAACACTTTTAAAACATGCACTTTAACAATCTAACAACATTTGATCATCCAAAATCAAGGATTTAGCAAGCAATTTTCATAATGAACTAGTTACACCAAAAATAACAAATCGAGCATACAAATTACATACACGACATCACAATGAGCCATAGACACTAATTAACATACTTTTAAGTCAAGAACACGAATTTAAAGAAATCTAGTGTTTTAGAAATGTTACCCAAAAGTGATGAAGTTGGTATCAAATCGAAGAGGATGAAGAGAGGATCACGAATATGTATTTTGTTTTGTTGCTAGCTCCTTATTCCGGATTTAGAAGATGAATTTGTGTTTGAATGTTGAGAGGATTTGAAAGTAGTAAAAAGAGGAAGAGGAGGTGAAATGAATGGATGAAAAGGGGTTGACTCTTTGTCCTAGTCAAATGTTTCAACCTTTGGCAAGTTTGGTCCCTCAACTTTAAACCGGGTGCGGGAATTACCTAAACGAGATAATTCAACGCATATTAACGGGATGTGTTATAAACATATAACGGAACTTAAATAGTTAAACGGAAAAGTAAACGGAAAAAGGCGGGATGTTACATTACCTACACCTTAAAAGAAATTTCGTCCCGAAATTTAGGTAGGCGTAGTAGTCGTTGTTTCTTCCTCGGAATCTGACGTTTCCGGGACCGGGAATAGATGAGGGTGTTTCTTTCGCATTTGATCTTCTCTTTCCCAAGTAAACTCGGGTCCCCTTTTGGCGTTCCAACGGACCTTAACAATCGGGATCCGGCTTTGTTTTAATTCCTTCTCGATGTAGTCCACAATTTTAACCGGTTCCTCCACAAAATGGAGTTTGTCATTAATAGTAAGTTCCTCGAGAGGGACGACGATATCGGGCTCGGCGAGACACTTCTTCAAGTTAGATACATGAAAAGTAGGATGGACGGAGCTTAGTTGAGGCGGAAGGTTTAAACGATAAGCAACGGTTCCAATACGCTCTAAGATTTCGAAAGGACCAACGTACCGCGGATTTAGTTTTCCACGTTTCCCAAAACGGATGACACCTTTCCAAGGTGCGACTTTTAACATGACGCGGTCACCGACTTGAAATTCGAGGTCTTTGCGTCTTTTGTCGGTATAGCATTTTTGACGACTCCGGGCCGTCCGAAGCCTATCTCGGATTTGAAGAATCTTTTCGGTTGTTTCGTGAATGAGTTCGGGCCCGGAAATTTGCACGTCACCCACTTCGGCCCAACAAAGAGGAGAGCGACATTTTCGACCATATAACGCTTCAAAAGGTGCGGCCTTAATACTCGCGTGATAACTATTATTGTAAGAGAATTCGGCGAGAGGTAAGTGATTGTCCCAAGCTTTTCCAAAATCAACAACGCAGGCTCGTAACATATCCTCTAAGGTTTGTATTGTACGTTCACTTTGCCCATCGGTTTGGGGATGATATGCGGTGCTCATGTCCAAACGCGTTCCCAACGCTTCTTGTAACGTACACCAAAATCTAGAAACGAAACGACCATCTCGGTCGGAGATAATCGATAACGATACTCCGTGTCGGGCTACAATCTCTTTAATGTAAAGTCGTGCAAGTTTCTCCATTTTGTTGGTTTCTTTCATGGCGAGAAAGTGCGCGGATTTGGTGAGACGGTCAACAATGACCCAAATTGTATCATAACCGCCCGACGTTTTCGGTAGTTTGGTGATAAAATCCATCGTGATCCTTTCCCACTTCCATTGCTGGATCTCGGGTTGTTGAAGTAACCCAGACGGTCTTTGGTGTTCGGCTTTGACTTTAGCGCAAGTCAAACAATTGGCGACGTATCTAGCAACCTTCTTTTTGATGTTCGGCCACCAATATTGTTCTTTAAGGTCATGGTACATCTTATTGGCGCCGGGATGAATCGAGTATCGCGATTTGTGGGCTTCGTCCAGGATGAGGTTTCGTAGATCGCCATATCTAGGCACCCAAATTTTTCCGGCGTAATATCGAAGTCCGGTCTCCTTAACTTCGAATCAGGAGACGAGAATGTTTAAAAGTTCGCGTGCGATGTTGTTGTCCTTAAGAGCTTCATCTTGGGCTACCCGAATTTGGCTATTAAGGTTGGAGTGGATGGTGATATTCAAAGCTCGGACACGAAGAGGCACCGCTCTTTCCTTTCGACTTAAGCCATCGGCCACTACATTTGCCTTCCCGGGGTGGTAACGAAGCTCGCAATTATAATCGTTCAAGGTCTCAATCCACCTTCGTTGTCTCAAGTTTATTGCTTTTGATCGAAGATATGTTGGAGACTTTTGTGATCGGTAAAGATAGTACTCTTGGTACCAAGAAGATGATGTCTCCATAGCTTAAGTGCAAAGATGACGGCACCGAGTTCAAGATCATGTGTCGTGTAGTTTCGTTCGTGGACTTTGAGTTGTCGAGAGGCATAAGCAATGACTTTCTTTCGTTGCATTAATACGCATCCATAACCGTTTTTCGAGGCATCACAATATACAACAAAATCATCATTGCCTTCAGGAAGTGACAAGATAGGAGCGGTGGTTAGTTTAGTTTTCAAGATTTGGAAAGCGGTTTCTTGTTCGGATGTCCAAACGAATTTTCGTTCCTTGTGAGTTAACGCGGTTAAAGGACGAGCGATTAGGGAGAAATCCTTGATGAATTTACGATAGTATCCGGCGAGACCCAAGAATTGACGAATTTGAGTAGGAGTAGTAGGAGTCTCCCATTTACTAATGGCTTCGATTTTTGCGGGATCGACTTTAATGCCTTGATCACTTACAACATGACCAAGAAATTGAACTTCCTTTAACCAAAATTCACACTTGGAGAACTAGGCATATAGTTGCTCTTTTCTCAAGAGCTCGAGCACGAGTCGGAGATGTTCTTTGTGTTCCTCTTCGCTTTTAGAATAGACCAAAATATCGTCAATGAACACGATAACGAATTTGTCGAGGTAAGGTTTGCACACGCGGTTCATGAGATCCATGAACACCGCCGGTGCATTTGTGAGACCAAAAGGCATGACAAGGAATTCATAACTACCATAACGAGTCCAGAAAGCGGTTTTGGAGACGTCTTCCCCCTTAACCCTTAGTTGATGATAACCCGAACGGAGATCGATTTTTGAATATACATGAGAACCTTGTAGTTGATCAAAGAGATCATCGATGCGAGGAAGGGGATATCGGTTCTTAACCGTCAATTTGTTTAGTTCACGATAATCAATGCACATTCGTAGGGATCCGTCTTTCTTCTTGACGAATAAAATCGGAGCGCCCCATGGTGAATGGCTAGGTTGAATGAAACCACGGTCAAGTAACTCTTGGATTTGACTTTGTAATTCTTGCAATTCGGATGGAGCGAGTCTATATGGTGCACGCGCTACGGGTGCGGCTCCTGGAATAAGATCGATTTGAAATTCAACCGGTCGATGAGGTGGAAGACCCGGTAATTCGTCGGGAAATACATCGGAAAAGTCACTAACAATTGGCACATCTTCGATGCGCTTTTCGTCGGCCTCAACTTTCTTAACGTGAGCAAGAATCGCGAAACAACCCTTGCGAAGTAGCTTTCGAACTTTAAGGCACGAAACGAGATTGAGTCCGGTGCAATTTTTGTCGCCATAGACAATCAATGGTTCACCATTCTCGATAGGAATTCGGATTGCATGAAGATCGCAAAGAATGTGAGATTTATTTTTGACCATCCAATTCATACCGATTATTACATCAAAACTCCCTAGTTCCATGGGTATCAAGTCAATTTCAAATTCATTACCCAAAATGTTTAAAGTACACCCCCGGTAATATGTGTCGGCACTTAAGAGTTTTCCGTCGGCCACTTCGATGGAATAAGTAGTATCTAAGGGGTGTGGTGGAGTGCAAAGAGTAGGAGCCAAAGTCTTAGACACAAAACATTTATCGGCACCCGAATCGAATAAGCAAGTAACATAAGTGTTGTTGAGAAGAAACGTACTCGTGACTAGTTCATTGTCATCTCGGGCTTCCTCGGTGTTGATGTTAAAGGCTCGGCCTCGGTTGTTGGGGTTGGTTTTCTTTTTCGGGCATTCGTTCTTATAATGGCCCGTTTGGCCACATTCGTAACAAGTGACCGTTTTTGGAGGATTGGGCCCCTTTCGAGCAACGGGGGCGGCGCTTGTGCAATTGTTGGCCCTATGACCAACACCTTGGCAACGGTGACAAACTAGCTTGTTACATTCGCCGTGATGATGCTTGTGGCATTTGTTGCAAAAAGGTAAGTTTCCGACATAACCCTTCTTGCCGTCGTTGTTGAAAGGCTTTTTGGTGAAGGTGTTGTTGTTGTAGTTGGTTGATGGAGTGGCTTCTCATTTCCTTTTGTTGCCACCCGACTTGTCCTCGGCCTTAGGAGCCGGCACTACGATTTCGTCAACCGTTTCAATTAGTTGGCGAGCCATGTTCATAGCGGCTTGATGAGTAGTGGGTTTGGATGACATCACCCCTTGTTTGATGCTTTTTGGAAGACCGAGCATGTAGAGCTCAATCCTTTGAGATTCGGGGTTAACAAGATTAGGACACATCAAGGATAGTTCGGCGAAGCGTTGATTATAAGCTTTAAGATCGTTTCCGACTGCTTTCAAAGCTCTTAGTTCTTCCTCGAGCTTTCGGGTTTCTTCGCGCGGAAAATATTCAACAATCATCTTTTCCCTTAGATCGGCCCAAGAGAGGGCATGAGCTTCATCGGTACCCACCGATTGAACATAGGTGTTCCACCATGTTAGAGCAATTCCGGAGAAAGTGTGGGTGGAGTATTTGACCTTGTCTTGATCCCGACAACCGCTTATGCTAAAGACGGCCTCGGTTTGTTCAAACCAACGAGTAAGCACAACCGGTCCCCCGGTTCCATCATAAGTGTGAGGTTTGCACCCCATGAAAGCTTTGTAGGAGCACCCTTCGCTAGAGTTACCGGCTCCTTGGTTATTGTTGTTGTGGTTGGTGTTATTGTTGTTGTTAGACGAGTGACCGGCCATGGCCGCATCCACGGCGGTGGCTATCATGCGTTGTAAGGCTTGTTCGGGAGTTTCATTGCGTCGTACACGGCGAGGAGCCATTGTTCCTTCAAAACAAAAGAATACCGTTGGTTAGTATTCTAAATAATACTAACCGTGATATGGGATAAAGATAGAGAGAAAATTATCCTTGACCCGCCTTAAATTCTTTATGTCATAATGTCGGTATGTTCATATGAGTCACCGTAATATAATTTCCGGGAATTATATTACCCTAATTCATATGTGCATTCGACATTACATCATATAGTCAAGGTGGCGTGTCAATTAAATTATATGACGCAAGATTTAGATAGAATAAGAGTAGATATGAGTAGAAGAGTTAGAGTATAAATGCACAATTTGTCAAGTAATTCCTATGTCAAGTCTATATGCCGGTTGTAGTCTAGACTCACCAATGTACCCTATGACTCGGGGTTGACACCAATGAACTCTAAATCCCTACAACCAAGGCTCTGATACCACTTGTAGCGACCCCGACAAATCGTCAAATGACGGCGTCATCTACGTATGGTCCCATTACATGGTCGTAAGTCTTTATAACAAAGTTTGACCGAAAAGTATGTCGCATTCATTTCATAAATAAGGGTGTTTCAAAGTTTACAAAAGTAGTTTCCATAACAAGTACATAACAATGTTTAAAGTTTGTATGAAACACGTGCGACACGATTAAAAGTAGTCAAAAAGACGCTCCACGTATGCAAGTATACTCGACATCCAATGCAAGTATCAAAAAGTATGAGCGGAAGCATATATCACCTAAGTTTAAGGACCTGAGAAAAACATAGAGAATCTGTCAACAAAAACGTTGGTGAAATCATAGGTTTAAATAAGTAAGTGAGTAATAGTAAGTTGAACCACAAGATTTTCAACATCGATAAAGCCATAGTACATTCTAAAAGTTAATATTCACGAGCACTCAATTATCAAAGCTTAACATTCCGTCCGTTGAACCCCGTAATAATAGTGTTAGAACATACACTGTTTCCCGAAAATATATTTCACCCGTAGACGGTAGCGAACCGTCCGAAGTGAGGGTTTGTCAAACCCATATGGCCATATAACATAAGTTCTTGCTTACACCATCTGATGTAACTAATGATAATCGAATTGAGGATTTGTGTTCAAACTCGTATGTAGAATGTTTGTTTTCCCTGTACTTGTGTTCACGTAGTTTAAAAGAACGTTTATGTTTTCTCATCCCAAAAGTAAGTTCAAAAAGAGTAAAAGTGGGACTATGATCTCACCTTGTATGCACGAACCAAAAAGTACTTCGACAAGTAACGTGTGCAAAGAACAATGCTAGTCTTGACCTAAACAAATAGGTTGTATCAATAACGATAGTCACGAAGGGTCAAAGATGTTCAATTAGTCCTATGGCTCGTTACGACTCGATTATATTAACATGTGAATCAACTAGTCAAGTTTCATGCAAGTTACAAGTAAATAATCATATTAGAAAGGTTGCATAAGTATTTGGTTAAGTTTGACAAAAAGTCAAACTTGGTCGGGTCAAAGTCAACGGAAAAGTCAACATGTTCGGGTCGGGTCTCGGACAAATTTTCTATTCTAGTTATTCATATATAAGCATGTTAAAACAAGTTGCAAGTGAATTGGAGGTCTAGAACATCCCAAACATTTTTCATCAAATGACAACCCAAACAGCCAGTTTTAGTACAATGGGACGGCGTCCCAAATGGCTAGACGGCGTCCCAAAATGAAGGGTGGGACGGCGTCCTGATATCCTAGACGGCGTCCAGGTTCAAAAGGTGGGACGGCATCCCCAGTATCTGGACGGCGTCCTGATCGGTTTCCAGGCCCTGTTTGCTGTATTTCCTAAGTGCACGAACCAAAACACAAACCAACACATTTCATGACCCGCAAACACTTAGAACATGTATCATATATCATCGGAAAGGTAATTTGACGAGGAAAACACCTAGACACATTTCATCAAGCAATTCAACACTTACAACAACCAAAAACCGTATTAAGCATTCATAATCAAAGTTTCAAGTTCTAAAACGCATTTCATGATTCGGGAAACCAATTTACATGTATGATATGCGGTTTCGAAGGTAATCAAACACACATTGCAACAAAACTCTTATCTACAATATTTCATAGCATTTGGTGCATCAAAGTTCATATAAAGCTTATCAAACCCTAGTCAAGCATCACAAAAACAATAATCATGTTAATGAAGTTTCTTTAATCAACCTATACTTCAACATGAAGCTAATGATGCTAGTAACACTTTTAAAACATGCACTTTAACAATCTAACAACATTTGATCATCCAAAATCAAGGATTTAGCAAGCAATTTTCATAATGAACTAGTTACACCAAAAATAACAAATCGAGCATACAAATTACATACACGACATCACAATGAGCCATAGACACTAATTAACATACTTTTAAGTCAAGAACACGAATTTAAAGAAATCTAGTGTTTTAGAAATGTTACCCAAAAGTGATGAAGTTGGTATCAAATCGAAGAGGATGAAGAGAGGATCACGAATATGTATTTTGTTTTGTTGCTAGCTCCTTATTCCGGATTTAGATGATGAATTTGTGTTTGAATGTTGAGAGGATTTGAAAGTAGTAAAAAGAGGAAGAGGAGGTGAAATGAATGGATGAAAAGGGGTTGACTCTTTGTCCTAGTCAAATGTTTCAACCTTTGGCAAGTTTGGTCCCTCAACTTTAAACCGGGTGCGGGAATTACCTAAACGAGATAATTCAACGCATATTAACGGGATGTGTTATAAACATATAACGGAACTTAAATAGTTAAACGGAAAAGTAAACGGAAAAAGGCGGGATGTTACAGGTTTATAGTCAGAAACTTAAGTTACAGTCAATTACTAAAGAGGTAGTCATTTCCGTCGAAAGAACGACATCTTGATGACCATTTTGAAAAACATACTTTCACTTTGAGTTTAACCAAGATTTTTGGATATAGTTTCATGTTCATATGAAAAATCATTTTTCCAGAAGAACAACTTTTAAATCAAAGTTTATCATAGTTTTTAATTATCCAAACCAAAACAGCCTCCGGTTTCACTACGACGGCGTATATCCGATTTTATGGTGTTCATCGTGTTTCCAGGTTTTAAATCATTAAGTTAGCATATCATAAAGATATAGAACATGTGTTTAGTTGATTTTAAAATTCAAGTTATAAGGATTAACTTTTGTTTGCGAACAAGTTTAGAATTAACTAAACTATGTTCTAGTGATTACAAGTTTAAACCTTCGAATAAGATAGCTTTATATGTATGAATCGAATGATGTTATGAACATCATTACTACCTCAATTTTTCTGGATAAAACTACTGGAAATGAGAAAAATGGATCTAGCTTCAAAGGATCCTTGGATGGCTTGAAAGTTCTTGAAGCAAAATCATGACACGAAAACAGTTCAAGTAAGATTTTCTCTCGAAATAAGATTGTTATAGTTGTAGAAATTGAATCAAAGTTTGAATATGAATATTACCTTGAATTATAAATATAACCTACTGTAAATAACAAAGGTTCCTTGATCTTAGATGATTACTTGGAATAGATTAGAAAGCTTGGAAGTAGACTTGCAAACTTGGAAGTATTCTTGATTTTTATGAAACTATACTTATGAAATTTTTGAAGAACACTTAGAACTTGAAGATGGAACTAGAGAGAGATCAATTAGATGAAGAAAATTGAATAATGAAAGTGTTTGTAGGTGGTTTTGGTCGTTGGTATATGGATTAGATATAAAGGATATGTAATTTTGTTTTCATGTAAATAAGTCATGAATCATTACTCATATTTTTGTAATTTTATGAGATATTTCATGCTAGTTGACAAATGATGATTCTCACATATGTTAGGTGACTCACATGGGCTGCTAAGATCTAATCATTGGAGGGTATATACCAATAGTACATACATCTAAAAGCTGTGTATTGTACGAGTACGAATACGGGTGCATACGAGTATAATTGTTGATGAAACTGAACGAGGATGTAATTGTAAGCATTTTTGTTAAGTAGAAGTATTTTGATAAGTGTCTTGAAGTCTTTCAAAAGTGTATGAATACATATTAAAACACTACATGTATATACATTTTAACTGAGTCGTTAAGTCATCGTTAGTCGTTACATGTAAATGTTGTTTTGAAACCTTTAGGTTAACGATCTTGTTAAATGTTGTTAACCCATTGTTTATTATATCAAATGAGATGTTAAATTGTTACATTATCATGATATTATTATATATAATATATCTTAGTATGATATATATACAGTTAAATGTCGTTACAACGATAATCGTTACATATATGTCTCGTTTCGAAATCATTAAGTTAGTAGTCTTATTTTTACATATGTAGTTCATTGTTAATACACTTAATAATATATTTACTTATAATTTAACATAATTAACCAAGTGTATCAATATCTTAATATGATTCATATGTACCTAGTAAGACGTTATTATAACGATAATCGTTATATATATCGTTTTCGAGTTTCTTAATTTAATAGTATCATTTTTTATGTATATAACTCATTGTTAAAATACCTAATGAGATACTTACTTATAATAAAATCATGTTAACTATATATATAACTATATATATGTCATCGTATAGTTTTTACAAGTTTTAACGTTCGTGAATCACCGGTCAACTTGGGTGGTCAATTGTCTATATGAAACCTATTTCAATTAATCAAGTCTTAACAAGTTTGATTGCTTAATACGTTGGAAACATTTAGTCATGTAAATATCAATCTCAATTAATATATATAAACATGGAAAAGTTCGGGTCACTACATGATGGTACCTACAATGATTACAAAAGAACAAAACACAAAAAGAAAAATATTTTTAGATTTTTGGGTTTTTCAATTTTTTAGGATTTTTATTTTTAAAACACACGTATTAAACAAATTATACAAGGATATACACTGTGCAAATTTATTAACGAGTCTTGCACTAGACTCCCCCTTCCTCTCAACTGATGCCCGGATGATACGCGGTTCCATCCTTCAACCCACTGGAACCTTTAATCGAATTTCTATAACCAATCACATTTAATAACCTAACATCCGCCATCTTTGACTCCTTGGTCAACTCACTAACATGCTCATCTTTCTCAAACATTGAATTCCTAACCCGATTATACAACTTCCTCATTGATTTATCAATAACACTATCATCGGGCAGTTTATCAACAAGCTTCTCCTCTACCTTTCCCCCACACTTATTAGGTTTACTAGCTTCAGTTTCAACACTAGTAATTACATTCACAAAATCTACAGGTGCAAGTGGTGGTTTAACACTAAAATTAGTCTGAAAGCTTAAGGTTTTACCTCTATCCCTCAAAATCAATTTACAAGTTCTCCAGTTAGTTAATGAATCGGCAGTTGCTAAAAATGGTCTACCTAAAATAATGGGTACAACCTTATCCTCCGGCATATCAACAACTACAAAGTCAGCTGGGAACTCTAATTTACCTATTTTAACCACCAAATTTTCAGCAATCCCTATGGGTTTACTAACCGACTGGTTAACCAATCTAACTCCAGTTTTAGTCGACTTAAGCTCATTCAAACCCAAATTTGAATAAACAGATAATGGCATAAGATTGATACTCGCACCTGAATCAGTTAAACACTTAAAAATTTCAGAGTCATCAATCCTACATGGTACTATGAATGGCCCGGGATCACCTAACTTTGGTGGCATATCACTCTTCTTCAAAATAGCGGCACATTCCGCTTCAAGAAACGTGGAGGATGCCTACTCATGCTCACCTTTCTTTACCATTAAATCCTTCAAAAATTTCCCATAATTCGGCATACCTGCAAGAACATCAACCAAAGGTACATGCACACAAATATTATCATTAGTATGAATAGACTTACAAACAGTGTCCTTCAGTTGCTCGGATTGAAGAGCTCTCGGATATGGAATGGGCGGCTTGTACATTTTCAACTTAGGTGACAGTTTAACCTCTTCTTCCACTTTAATCTCATCAACACTAAACTCAGGAGACTCGGTAGACTCTACACTCTTAACTTTCGACTCTTGATTACTCGAACTAGAAGAACTCCCCGTTATCAAACTCATCAAGTAATTACTATACGCGGGAGTTATATCACTAACTCTAATCCAACCGTCTGTACCATTATGAGTATAAGTCGGTATAACCATATCGGAGTCATAACCCTCAAAACTAGAAACAGCATTCACCTACGAATAAAGAGAAACTTGAGGCTCTTTGTTCTTCACATCACTTCGGTTGTTATTAGTCAACATTGTTCGAGGCGGACCATTGTTGTTCGGATTAGTTTGTGTATTCTAAGGGAGAGCAACCGATGGTCTCTCCATTAGCGATTGAGCTATACGCCCACATCCCGTTCCAAATTCTGAATCGAGGCCTGCTGACTTCTCACTTGCTGTTTTCTTGATTCATTATCTAGCCTCAACGCCGTGATGCTTTCATCTTTCTTTTTAATAAAACCCCGCAATAACTCCTCTAGTGAAGGACCCTTATCCACATACGTCTGATTCTGATTCCGATTAATGAACCCCGGTGGTCCGTTCCTTGGATAACCCGAACTACATCCTTGGTTATGATTATTGTATTGAGTACCCAAGTAGTTCACCTGCTCTTCCATAGATGCCTGATTACAATCCTTTGTGAGATTTGGTCCCTGACATAACTCACAACCAACCTTCATAGCGTGCATCTCTTTAGTCATCAATTCCATTTTTCTTTTTAACAGTTGCAAGTTGTGCTCTAACCGATGCAAGTTCATCACTAGTTTTGGTACTAGCGACATGAGATGATCGAGAAATATCCATCTCTTGATGCCAATCATATGAATGTGTAGCTATTTCGGAGATGATATTGTAAGCTTCATCTGGAGTCTTTTTCATTAACGAGCCACCTGCAGCAATATCGATTTCTTTCATTGTCGGCACATTAACACCCTTGTAGAAAATCTGGACCTTATTAAAATTCTTCAACCCGTGTTGAGGACAATTTCGAAGCATTTTACCGAACCGTGTCCAAGCATCATAAAGTGTTTCAGTTGACTTCTGAACAAAGTGATTGATGTCACTTTGCAATTTAGCAGCCTTAGAAGCAGGAAAGAAACGTTGCAAGAGTTATTCTTCCATAACCGTCCAACTGTCAATTTCACCTTCGGGCAATGATTCTAACCAGTCCTTAGCATCGTCTTTCAAAGACCAAGGAAAGACCCTCAAATAGATAACCGTGTCTACAACTTGGGCAATTTTGAACAAATTACAGATGCTTTTGAAGTTTCAAAGATGCTCAAATGCATCCTCTTTCGGTGTACCCCTGAACTGGCACTGATGAGTAATCATATTTAAAATCTACCCCTTAACTTCTAAATCTTTATCAACTACCGGTTGGGTAATGGCATGTCCATTACCAGCCCTTGTGTCTTTCATCATCACTTCCATGGATTAACCCCTTGCTGGTTCACTCATTTTAACCTCTTCCTTAATATACTCAAAGTCAAGGATATAAAAAGGTAACTCTAAAAAACCTTCAGTGATTTCTTACTCAACTTTAGCTTTGATGCGTGTATGATAAACTCTAGACGATTCCAGAGTTATAAGTACCTAACCTGCGTTCACACCACAACAAAAAATAACACGTAAAACTGAAAATAACAGAAAAGTAACTTTCGTGAAAACAAGTTTCCATGAAAGGATCGAATAACTAAAAGCTTTTAAAATCCTAAGACACACCGCTCCCCGGCAGTGGTGCCAAAAATTTAATATGCGTTAGACACACCTAATCTTATTGTAATATAGTTATGAATTCGTTCACAGAGAGCAGCGTTTAAGATTTTAAGACTGATAATTATTCTGAAGATTTATGTTGTAAAATAGGGGTTTGAATAAACTAATAATGCGAAAATAAATAAAACGAATAACCAGATGGATGAAGTAGTGTTCACTCAGATGATTCACTAGTGAGGTGGATTGTTCTTTCAATTAAAACTGATTAAATGTCTGATAAGTTATAATTCAATTATTCAAACTTGACTAACTAACATTAATCTCATTTGAAACAATCAAATCATATATGATAAAACTATTGTGATTCAATCTAGGTTAAACTCACATAAAACCTTAGTTACACCGATCACTCGGAGCAACTACACGACTGTGCTATCAAATTACCAATTAATTACCATTCACACTCACATGTAAATGTCGAAATCTCCTAAGAGTTGAAGCATAATCCGTTTATCACTAATAAACTCACATAAACTAGGTAAAAAATTATGTAATTAAAGTAAAGCAACCAATTTGCACAATAATGGATCTTTTGGTTGAACACAATAATCATTAATCATTTAGATTCAGCTATTAAGATTTGATCCGGATTAAAATCACTTAAAATCCTAACTACAAAGATCACTCAATGTAATTATCACGATTATGATGCAAACCTTGAAGGTATTTCGTATGCCCGAGAGACATATTAAATTAATGTGGCTAATGTGTTATGATCCAAGTCGGGTCATACCCAATAACAAGCTTACCAACACTTTATATGTATTTATTTTAACGGTTGGATTGTTAAATAAATACGCGACACTTGAACTTTAGAAAAATCGATTTTCTAAATAATAATCACTTGAGATAAATTACTTGGATAATTTATATATGATGTGGATTTAATTATTTATAGGTTTAAATAATTTTGTTATGTTATATTTTATAAAATGGTTTATAAAATTATTGCAAGTAACAAATACATGTTTATTTTATACAAGTTTTATAAAATTATTACAAGTTTTATAAAATCATTCTTGTTATAAAATAATGGATGGTGGGCAGATTTTGGAGCCCCAAGAAAGTCTATCTCATGCTTATTCTTGTTGCTTTCCATAACACAATTCCACATATACATGTCCTTTGACTAGTAGCAAGACATACATGCAATTGTACATCAAAATTCTGCACAAAACTCTCCTAAAACCCAGCTGAATTTTGTGGCCTTTTGGGAGGAAGAAAGGGTTCTTCATTTGGTTATTGCAAGCTCAATTCAAGTGTTATTAAATCCTAACCAAAGGCTAGGTGTTGGTGCAAAAGCTTGGGGTATTTCTCCTTGAGGTTTCATCACTTTGAAGCTCCATTCTTCATCATCTTCATCATCTTCTTTTGAACTAACCCTCAACTAGCTTGAGGAGGTATAAACTCTAAACCCACTCTTAGTTTGTAAGTATGTTTCACAACTTGATCCTTATTGGGATTTAACTTTAATTGGTTAAAGATTTACAAGTTTCAAAATGTTAATCTACATGCTTCCGCTTTCTTAATTCTTAAAATGGTTTAAGTATATTTTGAACTTGTTAAAATCCCAACAATGGTATCTAGAGCCGAAGTTGATGGAATATGCTTCGAGATGATTTATTAAACCCACTATAATTTTGCATTCTATGAACATGCATGAAGTAGAATGTAAAATTTTTGGTTTTGGATGGTTTGTCATTTTGGCCAAAATCACTTGTGATTCTGCATTCTGTATTGTCAATCACTTGTGATTCTGTACTGCCGATCACTTGTGATTCTGTACTGCCGATCACTTGTGATTCTGTACTGCCAATCACTTGTGATTCTGTACTGCCGATCACTTGTGATTCTGTACTGCCGATCACTTGTGATTCTGTACTGCCAATCACTTGTGATTCTGTACTGCCAATCACTTGTGATTCTGTACTGCCTATCTCTTATGTAGTTAAAGTTCACAATCTAAGCCTTGACCTTATGTTTGGTTGCATGCATGGTTGATTGATATTTATTCAATTAGTTTGTAATAATATTTATTCATTTGGCATGTAATAATTCATTTGGTTATGTAATTTATTTTATATTTGGTATGTAAAATAGATTAGGTTGTAATTTCATTTTTTAGACAAAATGTATTAGAATATATTTTGTAAAATGATGAAGAATGATGAAGACTTGAAGAACACATGAAGAAGCATT
Organism: Rutidosis leptorrhynchoides; assembly: GCF_046630445.1. Lineage (NCBI taxonomy): Eukaryota > Viridiplantae > Streptophyta > Magnoliopsida > Asterales > Asteraceae > Rutidosis > Rutidosis leptorrhynchoides. The sequence goes on along the minus strand of NC_092341.1, from coordinate 158,845,512 downwards.
TGGATGCAAGGTTAAGTGGGAGATTTGAAATCCCCTACTTTGTGTAATTACCCCTTACCCGGTGGCATTTTGTTTTCGGCTAAACAAAATGCTTACCAAAAGGCTTGATTGTGAACATGTTGTTTTGCATGCTTGGTTGTTTTGTATGATTATGTGGATTGTATGTTTGTATGCTACAAGTTAATCACACAAGTCGACAATTAGAAAATGGCAATTTAATTGGTTAAATTATAACATTATTAACGACATGCAAAACGTCAATTTAAATGGTTAAATTAAAAATGGCTAAAAGGACATTAATAATCGGTTATTAAGAACATGATAAGGATCATATATATATAAAATGGTTTATATCAAGTAATTGGCTAAAATTACAAGACTTGAAAATGGATTTCAAATGAACCATACACTAAATGCATGTTGGTGTATGGCATAAAAGTTTTCTCAAACTAGAATTAATGAAAACTTAAAATCCCTTATTAACAAGGCAAACAAGTTAAACGCCATCCTTTTGTGCAACACTTAAAAATATTAGGGAACTCACAATGGGATAAAGGTCACCTAACCGTTATGAGCAAACTAATATGATTAAGGTAAATTTCGCACACTTGTGGGATAAAGGTCACCTAACCACTTGTATGTTAAGTTTACATGTCTAAACAAGTAGGACGACTTGATTTGGAAATCATGAACTTAGGGTCACCGAAGCATGATGAACAAATAGGCGTTGATGGGATAATATGTCATGCAAAAGGATTGCATGATCCCATAACTTAGAAGTTGCAAAAGGATTGCAATTGTCATATAATGACTACCTAGCTAAATCAAATGACGGGATAAAGGTCACCTAACCGAAATTTGGTTTACCGTTGGATTCTAAAATTTAATATATATATCAATTGGATTTAAAGGGTATTGATTGTTAAATTTAAAATCGATACTTAAATGAACTTTGTTAAATTTTGTAGATGGCCGCCAATAACAACAACATGCAAAACGCACCTATTAACTTGAACAACCTATCATTAAGGTCTCTCCTCGAGAAAGACAAACTCAACCATACGAACTTTATGGATTGGTTCCGCAATCTTAGGATTGTCCTCAAACTTGAGGATAAGGCGTATGTGTTGGAAGACCCCATTCCCGATCAACCCGACGAGGATGATACGGAAGGCATGGCTTATTGGGATAAGTATTGCGCCGATTCGGTGCAAGTTGCTTGCCTAATGCTTGGGACTATGATACCCGAACTCCAAAAGGATTTCGAGCATCATACTGCATACGACATGATCACACAATTGAAGGAGATGTTCCTTCAACAATCTCGTGTCGAGCGCTTTGAAACGGTCCGAGCGCTTAATGCATGTCGTATGGACGACTCCCAATCCGTTTCATCTTATGTCCTTAAGATGAAAAGCCTCATTGATCGTGCAAACCGTCTTAATCTCAACATATCTAATGAGCTAGCCACGGATCTTATCCTAAACTCCTTGTCAAAGAGGTTTGACCAATTTGTAATTAATTACAATATGAATGGGATGGATAAGACCATTGGCGAACTTCATGGCATGCTTAGGACGGCAGAAACTAGCATGGGTAAGAGGGCTTCACCCGTGCTAATGATCAATGACGGTGGGTCCAAAGGTAATAATACCTCTAAGCCAAAGGCGGCTAAGAGGAAAGGACCCGCCCATCAAGGCAAGGGAAAGGGGAGGATGGTTACCCCAACTAAAAACAAGAACAAGAAGCAAAAGGTTGCCGGACAAGCAAACCCAAGGAAGACCCGTGCTTCGGTTGCGGTGAAATGGGTCACTGGAAATGAAACTGCCCGGTCTACCTTAAGGAGTTGAAAGAAAAGAGGGATGCGGGGCAAACCTCAGGTAATATATATATGGTATATATAGAGCTTAGTATTACTTCTTCTAATACATGGGTATTAGACACTGGATGTGGAACTCACATTTGCAATTCTTTGCAGGGGTTCAAAAGAAGTAGCAAGCAAACGGGAACATCAAGTCTCTTTATGGGTAATGGAGCCAAAGTGCAAGTGAAGGCTCAAGGAGACTTTGTATTAAAGCTTCCAAGTGGTTTGGAACTTATTTTGAACAATGTTTTGTATGCACCGGATTTATGTCGAAACATTATTTCAGTTTCCTGTTTAAAACAATGTGGTTTTTATCTTAATTTTGTTAATGATGATATTCATGTTTATTTAGATAATGTATTCTATTTTAAGGCTTCGCCTTCAAATGGAATTTATGAATTGGTTCATGATGACACATCATCTAGTAGCTCAATATACCATACTAGCACTGAGAAACTCAAAAGGGATTTGAGTGATTCCTACTTATGGCATTGTCGCCTTGGTCACATAAACAAGAATCGAATGCATACACTTCAAAAGAATGGCCTTTTGAAATCAAATGAACTAGACTCGTTTGATGTATGTGAATCTTGTTTACAAGGCAAAATGACCAAAGCACCTTTCAAAGGAACCTATGAAAGGGCTAAGGACTTATTGGGATTAATACATTCGGATGTATGTGGACCCTTTAAGCCCATAACTAGGAATGGTGAAAGATACTTCGTTACTTTCATTGATGACTTCAGTCGTTTTGGATATGTCTACTTGTTAAGACATAAGGACGAAACTTTTGAAGCATTCAAAGAGTATCAAAGCGAAGTACAAAATCAACTCAATAAGACAATCAAGGTACTTCGTACCAATAGAGGAGGTGAATACCTAAGTGATGCTTTCCAAGATCATCTTAGAAGTTGTGGGATTATCTCGCAACTCACTCCTCCTGGAACACCCCAACTGAATGGAGTTTCCGAAAGGAGGAACCGAACCCTAATGGATATGGTTCGATCTATGATGGCTAGAAGCTCGTTACCTCTATCATTTTGGGGTTATTGTCTATGCTCCGCGGCTCGTATTTTAAATATGGCCCCAACCAAGAAAGTGGAACGAACACCTCATGAGATGTGGTTTGGAAAACCTCCATCTCTATCATACTTAAAGGTATGGGGATGTGAAGCTTATCCTAAGCGTTACGTCCCTAATAAGTTGAATGCTCGATCCACGAAGTGTATCTTCATAGGATATCCCAAGGATAATATGGGATATTATTTCTATGATCCATCCGAGCAGAATGTATTTGTTGCTCGGAAGGCGGAATTCCTTGAAACTAAGTTCCTAATGGAAGGAAGTAGTGAAAGGAAGATAGATCTTGAAGAGGTTCAAGATCAAGTAGATGATACACAATTGGTTGACACTAGCACTCAACATGAAAATGTTGAGAGTGATCAAATGGATGATCAAAATACACAAGACATTCGCAGATCTGGTAGGATTAGTAATCCTCCTGAGAGATATGGGTTTCTCATGGATGGTTGCTATGTGGTTGATTTGGATGAACCAATAAACTACCAAGATGCTTTATCAAGGATTGATAGAGATAAATGGCAGGAAGCCATGAACGCTGAGATGCAATCCATGTATGACAACCAAGTTTGGGAACTTGTTACACAACCTGCTGGCTCAAGGCTAGTTGATTGTAAATGGCTTTTCAAAATGAAAACCGACATACATGGAAACTTGGATACATATAAAGCTAGACTTGTAGCAAAAGGTTTCACTCAAACTCAAGGGGTTGACTATGATGAAACTTTTTTGCCTGTGGCAATGCTAAAGTCTATTAGGATATTACTTGCCATTGCTGCTCATTATGATTATGAAATATGGCAAATGGATGTCAAGACCGCTTTCCTAAATGGATATCTTGTGGAAGATGTCTATATGGTTCAGCCTGAAGGTTTTGTTGATCCGAAATATCCTAAAAAGGTATGCAAGTTAAAGAAGTCAATCTACGGATTGAAACAAGCATCTAGAATGTGGAATCATCGTTTTAATGAGGAAGCCGAGAAATTTGGCTTCATTAAAAATGGTGATGAAGCTTGTGTATATAAGAAAGCTAGTGGGAGCACTATCATGTTCCTTGTACTATATGTGGATGATATATTGTTATTTGGAAATGATATTCCGGCAATGCAAAGAGTTAAAACTTGGCTAAGTAAATGCTTCTCCATTAAGGATCTTGGAGAAGCACAATACGTTTTGGGGATTGGGATCTACAGGGATAGATCCAAGAAACTGATAGGTTTGAATCAAAGTACCTACATTGAAAAGATCTTGAAAAGGTTCAAGATGGAGAACTCTAAGAAGGGTTTGGTACCTATTCAAAGAGGAACACTCCTTAGTTCATCTCAGTGCCCCACCACGAAAGATGAACAAGAGAAAATGAAGAAGGTCCCCTATGCGTCTGCCATTGGGTCAATCATGTATGCAATGATATGCACTAGACCGGATGTGTCATGCGCTCTTAGCCTGACAAGTAGATACCAGAATAACCCAGGAAACAGTCATTGGATTGCTGTCAAAAGTATATTGAAATACCTTAGGAGGACTAAGGATATGTATCTGATATATATGGGTCTGGTGAGGAGGAACTAGCTGTAAAAGGTTACGTGGATGCAAGTTTCCAAATTGATCGAGATGATTCTCGATCACAATCCGGTTATGTCTTCACATTAAATGGAGGTGCGGTCTCTTGGAAGAGTTCAAAACAGGATGTTGTTGCTTTATCCACTACAGAGTCGGAGTACATCGCCGCATCATTGGCAGCTCAGGAAGCTGCATGGATGAAGAAATTCATCGGCGACTTAGGAGTAGTCCCTTCCATTCAGGACCCTCTTGAGATCTTTTGTGACAACGAGGGTGCGATTGCTCAAATCAAAGAACCTCGTGCTCACCAAAAGACCCGTCACATTGAGCGGAGATTCAACTACATAAGGGATGAAGTTGAAAAGGGAAAGATATGTATTCGCAAAGTTCACACAGATCTTAATATAGCGGATCCTCTCACGAAGCTCTTACATGGAGCAAAACATACTGGACATGTTTGTGCATTAGGGCTTCGATATTCTAGTGATTGGTCATGATCTGTTTTAAGTATTGTAACGGAATGAAATTGTTCAAACTCATTAATATAATTATGGTATTAATTTATTTTGAGTTATGTTCCTATTTTGCATATTTTATCCATGAATAAGTAATTATTCTAAATTCCGTAGTCGATCACATTTGTGGGAGCAAATGTGAGGGTTAGACTATTATGAACTTGGATTGGTATACATTCACGGACTGAATGTGGGGCAAGGTTGCTACCAAGGTTCATAGATATTTGTGGGATACAAATATTGGAAGACCCGCTCTCAAGATTCACTAAATGGAGCCTTTGTGGTTGATCACATGTAATCTTGAGTAAAGGCGAATATCATTGTATCCTCTGACCTGAGATACATATTGGGTTTAGATATTTGCCAAGTATTGTGCCTTGATTCTTTCCTTCGCTATTCTGAAATATGGTAGTTCATAAGGAGGAGCTCAGGTATAATGCAAGGTATATATTTAGGACATATGTAGTCAAGATGGAATTTGTCCCTCTTATTCGTTGAGAGTCAGATGTCTAAGGCCTGATAAAGTTAAATCTAAAGGAGAGTGATCACTCTGTATCTCTTGGATTTAACATGACATCTAGGATAAAAGGATGTAATGAAAAGATTCACCTATTCATATTCGAGATGGGAACTCGAAAGGAATGATGTTATTGAATGGCACAAAGTCATAACATATTGGGGGTGATGGACGGTCGTTAGGTGGTATCCATCACTTGCATTAATTTCTTATGTTTCTCGTGCAAGTGGGAGATTGAAGGTATTTCGTATGCCCGAGAGACATATTAAATTAATGTGGCTAATGTGTTATGATCCAAGTCGGGTCATACCCAATAACAAGCTTACCAACACTTTATATGTATTTATTTTAACGGTTGGATTGTTAAATAAATACGCGACACTTGAACTTTAGAAAAATCGATTTTCTAAATAATAATCACTTGAGATAAATTACTTGGATAATTTATATATGATGTGGATTTAATTATTTATAGGTTTAAATAATTTTGTTATGTTATATTTTATAAAATGGTTTATAAAATTATTGCAAGTAACAAATACATGTTTATTTTATACAAGTTTTATAAAATTATTACAAGTTTTATAAAATCATTCTTGTTATAAAATAATGGATGGTGGGAAGATTTTGGAGCCCCAAGAAAGTCTATCCCATGCTTATTCTTGTTGCTTTCCATAACACAATTCCACATATACATGTCCTTTGACTAGTAGCAAGACATACATGCAATTGTACATCAAAATTCTGCACAAAACTCTCCTAAAACCCAGCTGAATTTTGTGGCCTTTTGGGAGGAAGAAAGGGTTCTTCATTTGGTTATTGCAAGCTCAATTCAAGTGTTATTAAATCCTAACCAAAGGCTAGGTGTTGGTGCAAAAGCTTGGGGTATTTCTCCTTGAGGTTTCATCACTTTGAAGCTCCATTCTTCATCATCTTCATCATCTTCTTTTGAACTAACCCTCAACTAGCTTGAGGAGGTATAAACTCTAAACCCACTCTTAGTTTGTAAGTATGTTTCACAACTTGATCCTTATTGGGATTTAACTTTAATTGGTTAAAGATTTACAAGTTTCAAAATGTTAATCTACATGCTTCCGCTTTCTTAATTCTTAAAATGGTTTAAGTATATTTTGAACTTGTTAAAATCCCAACAAACCTACCATTCAATTACCGATTAGTTCCTTATTACAATCACTTGAAATCAAAGCCCTAATCGTCTAGGTCACTAAATGTGTTAAAGTACATGTTATCTACCATCAATTATCTCACAATAACTAATTGATAACATATATAATTGAATTAAAGTAGAAAGCATGCATAACAATGGGTCTTTGACCAAACTTAAATAAACTAAATCAATCAAACTTTAAATCCATGAGATAAAGAGCAATCCAACAATCAAAAGCTATTACATCTGAGCAAACACTAAGGGTTTTAGCCAAACATGATCATAAAATCAAACAAACAATGGAAACAATAAGAATTAATAGTTTTATCACTAAAAGAGATGAAATCTAGAGTACCAATGATGTTGTAATGATCCAATCTTCAATCCTAGATGAAAGCCCTTTAGATTTAGTGAAGAATGGCTTTTGAATGACCAAAATCGCCCAACCCTAGCTCCCAAATCGTCAAAAACAAGTTCTCCCCGTATGCAGCTCGAATTTTAGGTTTTATAAGTTTTTTCCCATTTTTAGAAGATCCTGGATAGGTAAGTAGGGATCCCGATTAGGGAAGTAGAGATCCCTAATAGGGAAGTAGGGATCCCTGATGGTGATCCTTCTTTTTCAGCTTTTTTCAACTTTTTAGCTTGGAGATCCCTTATATGGATCTATGGAGATCCCCATTACGGAAGTTTTTCTGATCAAAATCTCATAAAATCAAGTAGATCCCAATTGGGATGTGTTGAGTTCCTTGATGGGGATTGCTACTATTTTAGGCGTTTTTTCTTTCGGCTCACCGGATCAGCTCGGATGACAAATACACTTCAAATCTTCAATAAAAACTCATAAATTAGCATGAATCTAAGTTTTCCCTCTATCATACGCAAGCTCAGTTTTCCATCTAAATAAGTATTAAAACTTCACACAACGAACGTGATACCATGATATTTAGGACCGCTATTTCAAGATATATATATATATATATATATATATATATATATATATATATATATATATATATATATATATATATATATAGTTTAAGACCCGCAACCTTGCGGGTTTTTAGTAATAGTTTTGTAAGGATGTCTGATAAATCAAACAATAAATATTTAACGTCAAGTTGTTACATATTCTAGTCAATTAATTAACAAATCAACCACTACTACTACGACAAGTCTAAAACAACAACATCCAATGCATTACTATGTTATAGGCAAATCCTCTGTTTAAGTACAAATTTTAAAAATACTTGGGCTACTGCTTCGAGAAGAAGAAATCTAAGCAATAAAAATGCTAGCAAGATGAGTGTTACCAAATTGATATAAAATATATTATACGTAAGCCTAATAATATATCATTATTTTTAAAAGATGGAGAGCATTAAAGAAGAAACTTGAAACATAATGCTTTAAACTTGTGACGACCCGGAAATTTCCGACCAAATTTAAACTTGATCTTTATATGATTTCGACACGATAAGCAAAGTCTGTAATGTTGAGTCTCAAAAATTTTGAACTGTTTTCATATATACAATCAACCTTTGACTGCTCTCGGCGATTCACGAACAACTATTTGTAAATAAATACATATATATTTAAATATATAAATATATATACTAATTTGAAATATAATTGGAAATAATATATGATTTGATTGCTGGAAATAAATATGTAAAATAATATGCGATGTAATGAAAACTATTATTGTATATATATATATATATATATATATATATATATATATATATATATATATATAAATATTACTTGTAAATATATAAAATTATATTAAATTTTATTGTTTTAAAATATAAAATATATTTATTTTAGTAGTTAAACTTGCTATTTATATATAGTAAGAGATTATATTAAAAATAAATGATTTCGAGCTTAGATGGTAAACGAAATAGCACTCCGTAAAAACTGTCGATAAGATATTTTAGTTAGATGCACGTTTGATTCTTCTTTGATTATAATAAGTATTATATTTTTATTATTATATTATTGATATTACTATAATATTGTTCTCAATTAATTGAATCTATCATTGAACTTATTTAAGCAAATATGATTAAAGGTTACTGTTTGGATTATTTTATTTTTTTTTCCTTTTTTCGTTCCCACCATCAGATTCATAAGCATTATATATTATATATATATATATATATATATATATATATATATATATATATATATATATATATATATATATATATATATATATATATATATATATATATATGCATTATTATAAAAGGTAGGTTAGTGGATGTGGATACATATGTCTTGTTCTAGTCGACACATACCCACTTGAGTTCCCTTTTTCTGTTTCCTTTCATTTTCTCATTTACCTTACACTGGTCACGTACTATCAATCAAACAACATGACTGTACATCTTAGAATTATTATTACTTTATATTATACTTTTTGGTGATGCAAATCACAAACAACTAACCACACATTTCATTTAAACATTTCATCCATGAGTGAAATGAATAAAGCGATGTATTGTGTTTGTTCTACTACATATCTAGTCTATATATAAATATATACATATAGGCCTACCATTCATAAGCTAACAAATATTTGATCATCTTCTTTCAATCATCAACAAACATCACCACCAATATGATCACCACAACCATCGACTATATCCAAAATGCAAACACCACTGCACTTTCCTGCTTTCGATTATGCTTTCAATCATGGCCGCTGTCTTTTTTGGTTTGCACCAAAATTCGAACACCTATTTTACTGCTACTATTCGAAGGTTAACAACACGATCCAAACACCATAAACAAACCTTCAACCGATGACCAGGAGAACCACCATCACCTGCCTAAACTACTCGAACAACCACCATTTCAACAATTAAGTGTACGTTTTAATGTAACCGTTTCATTTTCTGTTTCACGTTCGAACACCAATCACCACCATTGTTTCTATTCGTTTATAACTAGACCACCATGTCATCCTTGTTCTATTTATTATCTGTTTTCTACTATAATCAAACAACCATCAAATCCATCATGAATTGCCTTCTGTTGTTGCTATTAAACTTCCTATAGCAACCAACACAAAACCCATTATTGCTACTTCAAATTGCTGTGTTACTGCTACATCTAATCGATTTATTTCAAACTACAATCACCTTCTTTATCTTCTCTCTTTCTTCATTCCCTTGTGCAATAACAAACCCTTTAATAATCTATAGCTTGTTTCTGTTTGTTGCTAATACTAATCGATACTCTTCATGTTTCTAATCAATCCCTCCCTAAATACTTCTGTTCTTCTGTTTTTTGAACCCAATAACTGAACAACCCAAATACATATTGAAACTAATCGATTATCACTGTCAAATGATCCTGATTTTGTTTATTTCTGTTACTGTTTCAATTAGCTCAAACTATTGCACATTTGTGTTATTGGTTGACAACCTTTAAATCAAATAACCCTACTTGATACCCGGTATTATTTATTTATTCGTTTGCTTTTTATTTTGTTGCTCCTGAATTACTAGATATCCTGTAAACGGACTGATTTTGAGTTATGTATTGGGCCATGATTTATTTCGGTTGGGCTATTTTGATGTGGATCCATTTAGCAAACAAATGGAAATATCTTATTATCTTGGGCCGTGTTATTTTTTTTCATTCGACTTCTATTTGGACTGTGACACAGTTTCCATTTCCTATGGATCCGAACAGTATCAATGAATGACAATGATGGTGATAACACATAAAATGATAGATATAGGATGATGATCATGATCACGAAAGTGATGATAATCATGAGAGTTGATGATGATAAACTAATGATGTAAGATCATACGAGAGTAAGATAGTGATGATAATGCTTCGTGAATAATAAGGATAACGAGAGATGATGCTAATAGAAAATGATAATTATATTATATGTATGATGATAATGATGATATTATGATAAGATGATGATGATAGTGATGCTCCACGAGTATGATAATGATGATAGTTAATTATTTCATGATGATGATGTTGGGATGATAATGACGATTATGATTAGATGATGATTAGGATTATGGTGTCATAACCCGTCCTTAACCCTAAGAACGAGTTAGATAACGTATGATTTCATTGCGAGGTATTGACCTCTATATGAGACATTTTTAAAAGAAAACTGCATATATTTTACATTACAAACCACAAATCTTATTTTTGATACAAGCTTTAGACGATAGAAAGATGATTATCGTTTAGCGATAATCTTCGACTTACAAACTTTACAAATAATGATAACAACACGATTTCTAGTATATTTTACAACACAAATCCTCGGGTATGCAGTTTTATTTTTGACACAAATATGCGTACGCAAGATCCTGCTCAAATTCAACATAATGCAGCGGAAACTTCTAATTATCACCTGAGAATAAACATGTTTAAAACGTCAACATAAAGTTGGTGAGATATAGGTTTAGTGCCGGCAGCAATATATATATATAGACCACAAGATTTCATATATAAACAGTTTAATAAAAATATTCTAAGTGGTTGAGCACTTGGTAACCATACTTAACATTTAATCACGTCGCATATTCCCTTTATTATGAAATCTTACTACACCGTACCAAGTGTAGTCACGAAACGAAGTACTGTGCAACCGTTGAATACTGGTCGTCCAGTCCGGTTGGGGTTGTCAGGTCCGATAGATCTATCAACAGGATTCGCGTTTACAATACCGCTGTAAATATTAGTTACCAAGCTACAGGGAAGTATGCCAGTGGTACAACTCAACGTAGAATATATTTTTCAGTTACTTGTGTCCATAACGTAAAACATAAAATACATGTATTCTCATCCCGAAATATTTAGAGTTTAAAAGTGGGACTATATACTCACTTTCGTCTTGAAGATATGTAATTTCGACTTGGTCTCCGATTGATATCACGAACCTATCCATATATAGTTTATCAATATATTTCTATTTTAAATAATCGTCACATATATATACTTTTAATAGTTTTAATAATTTCTTAGTCCGTAGTTAGCAGTCCGATGTTAGTAATTCAATTTTAATGGTTCATTTTTAGGTGTTTAATAAACCCCCAATGAAATAAATAAAAACCCCCATCGTATATGTATTGGTCGAGATTAATCTTGACCCATGGTACCGGTGTTGTCAAATGACGTGTTGCGTACATAAAGTACCGGTGTTGTCAAATGACGTGTTGCGTACAATCATGGGATCTTATGATTAATCTTCTCGTATTGTTTACGGGTGATCCTGAACCATATAAAATTAAATTATGAGTACATATATATAAAATATCATGTTATTTTAAAAAGATGTGATTTATTTAATTTTCTCCAATTATTTTCGTAGCCAAACTAGTCTTAGATATCCGATCTCGTTTTGGTCATAGTTTCTTCGTTACAACTCCGTTTTCGTTGATTCAACTTGCCACTTCCTTGGATCGAGTCCCTCTTTAAGACTATGAACTGTAAATACCTTAGTTTGTATTCGAAATCACAGGTCATAGGTCAAACTTTAGTGAAACTTATGAAGTTAATCATTTTCCATCATGTAAACAACCTTAAATGATTATTTTTCTAAAAATACTTATACTTTGAGTTAAATCATGAAATTTTTATGTGTTATCATATTCATAGTAAAAATCATTTTTCCAGAAAATAAACCTCCAATTCAAAGTTTAAGATGGTTTTTAATTATCCAACCCAAAACAGCCCCCGGTTGCACTCCGACGTCATAAAAACAGTTTTTAAGGTGTTCTTTGAAAAACCAAGTTATACCTTGTTAAATTAGCATATTTTTAAGTTATATTACAGGTCTTGAAGTATTTTAAAAGTTAAGTTAGAAGGATCTATTTAGTTTGCGAACAAGTTTGAAATCATTCAAACTATGTTCTAGTTTATAAACTCTTATATATAGCTATAAATATATGAATTGAAAAAGAGTTGAAGTAGAGTTTTTACCTCAAGTTTAAAATGTAAAGTTGCTGGAAAGAAGTAGTAAAATAAAAGTTGAGAGAGTTCTTGCAAGTGTGTGTGAAAATTGGAAGTAAAATTTGGAAAATGAATGTGTAAAAATGAGTTAGAAATGGTGCTTATTTATAGGCTTGAAAATTTGGTTTTTAGTGAAAATATCTAAGATAAGTTAAAATTTATTATGTCATGAATGACATATTATTCCAATAATTGAAGATTTCTATTGGTATATACCAATAGTAAATACTTCTAGAAGCTGTGTATAGTACCCTAGATATACGTATAGGATTATTGAGGAAACGGAACGAGAATTCAAATATAACTATCTTTTGTAAATATACTTATATTGTTTTATGTATAAAAGCCCTTTAAAAATGATTAAATACATTACTTATACGATATATGTATAAACATTATAAATCATCAGTATTTATGTCAAATAACGTTACGTATGGTTATTGTTTTGAAAACTTAAGTTAGTAATTTCAAAATATACTTATGACTTTTTGTTATTAATACAAAATGAGATATTAAAACATCCTTAGATCATGTTAAATATGTATGTATAATTATCATATATTGTATAGTTCGTGATATCATCGGTCAAACTAGACGGTCAAACGTTGTGTAAAACTCTTTTCAAAAACATAAATCTTAACAATTTGGATTGCTTATCATGTTGGTAAGGTTTAATTTATATAAATATTAATCTTATAAGTATAGAACGATCGAAAAAGTGTGGGTCATTACAGTACCTACCCGTTAAATAAATTTCGTCCCGAAATTTTAAAATTGTACCTATTTTGCGTCATCGGGAAACAAGTGTGGATATTTTTGTTTCATTTGATCCTCTCGTTCCCAAGTAAACTCGGGACCCCTTCGAGCATTCCAACGAACCTTAACGATCGGTATGTTGCTCTGCTTGAGCCGTTTAACTTCACGATCCATGATTTCGATTGGTTCTTCGATGAATTGTAGTTTCTCGTCGACATGGATTTCTTCAAGAGGAATGGTGAGGTCTTCCTTTGCAAGACACTTCTTAAGGTTTGAGACGTGAAAGGTATTATGTACTCCGGCGAGTTGTTGCGGTAACTCGAGTCGATAAGCTACCGGTCCAATGCGTTCGATGATCTTGAACGGGCCTACATACCTTGGGTTTAGTTTACCCCTTTTTCCAAAACGTATTACACCTTTCCAAGGTGACACCTTTAACATAACCATGTCACCGATCTGAAACTCTAATGGTTTCCTTCGAACATCGGCGTAGCTCTTTTGGCGACTACGGGCTGTTTTCAATCTCTCCTTGATTTGTACTATCTTCTCAGTCGTTTCGTGTATGATCTCGGGACCAGTTAATTGTCGATCTCCTACTTCATTCCAACAAATAGGAGATCTACACTTCCTTTCGTACAATGCTTCGAATGGCGCAGCTTTAATGCTCGCATGATAACTATTATTATACGAGAATTCTGCTAATGGTAGATATTTATCCCATCCGTTTCCAAAATCGATCACACATACCCTGAGCATGTCTTCAAGAGTCTGAATCGTTCTTTCACTCTGCCCGTCGGTTTGCGGATGATACGCGGTACTCATATCCAAACGAGTTCCTAGGGCCTCCTGTAGTGATTGCCAGAACTTTGATGTAAATCTACTATCACGATCGGATATAATGGAAATAGGTATTCCATGCCTTGAAACAACTTCCTTTATATACAATCGTAATAGTTTCTCCATTCTATCCGTTTCCTTTATAGGCAAGAAGTGTGCAGACTTGGTGAGACGATCAACAATCACCCAAATGGTGTCGTATCCCCAGGCAGTCTTTGGTAACTTCGTGATGAAATCCATGGTAATACCATCCCATTTCCATTCTGGGATTTCTGGTTGTTGAAGTAACCCTGACGGCTTCTGGTGTTCAGCTTTGACTTTGGAACAAGTTAAACATTCCCCAACATATGTTGCAACGTCTGTCTTTAAATTAGGCCACCAATAATGTGTCTTAAGATCTTGGTACATCTTTCCAACTCCAGGATGTATCGAGTATCTTGTCTTATGTGCCTCATTTAATATCAACTTCCTTAATCCACCCAACTTCGGTACCCAAATACGATTTGCAAAATATCGAATTCCATCTTCCCGCATAACGAGTTGCTTCTCATACTTCTTCATTATTTCATTTCCTATATTTTCTTTAGTAAGTGCTTCTCGTTGAACTTCTTTGATTTGTGGGTTGAGATTCATGCGAATTTTTATGTTCATCGCTCGTACTCGAATTGGTTCTCGTTCCTTTCTGCTTAAAGCATCGGCCACCACGTTCGCCTTCCCGGGATGATAACGAATTTCACAATCATAGTCGTTTATTAACTCGACCCACCTACGTTGTCTCATGTTCAGCTGTTTCTGATCAAAAATATGTTGAAGGCTTTTATGATCAGTAAACACAGTGCATTTAACCCCATACAAGTAGTGTCTCCATATCTTCAATGCAAACACGACTGCTCCCAGTTCTAGATCATGCGTCGTATAATTCCGCTCGTGAATCTTCAATTGTCGGGATGCGTATGCAATAACTTTCTTTCGTTGCATAAGAACGCAACCAAAACCTTGTCGCGAAGCGTCACAATATATTTCAAAATCATCGTTCCCTTCTGGTAACGATAAAATAGGCGCCGTAGTTAACTTCTTCTTTAGTAATTGAAATGCACTCTCCTGCTCAGAAGTCCATTCATATTTCTTCCCTTTTTGCGTTAACGCTGTCAACGGCTTAGCTATTCGGGAAAAATCTTGAATAAACCTTCTATAATAACCGGCTAAACCCAAAAATTGACGTATCTGCGTTGGTGTCTTAGGAGTCTCCCATTTTTCAATGGCTTCAGTTTTTGCTGGATCAACCTGAATTCCTTTGCTACTAACAACGTGGCCAAGAAATTGAACTTCTTTCAACCAAAAAGCACACTTAGAAAATTTAGCATATAGTTGTTCTTTTCTCAACAACTCTAATATCAACCTTAAATGCTCTTCATGCTCTTGCTCACTCTTGGAATAGATAAGAATATCATCAATGAAAACGATAA
Organism: Rutidosis leptorrhynchoides; assembly: GCF_046630445.1. Taxonomy (NCBI): domain Eukaryota; kingdom Viridiplantae; phylum Streptophyta; class Magnoliopsida; order Asterales; family Asteraceae; genus Rutidosis; species Rutidosis leptorrhynchoides. The sequence goes on along the minus strand of NC_092341.1, from coordinate 158,829,749 downwards.
CAAACTTATCTAAATACGGACTACAAACTCGATTCATGAGGTCCATGAATACAGCTGGCGCATTCGTCAATCCAAACGGCATAACCAAAAATTCGTAATGACCATAACGTGTCCGAAAAGCAGTTTTCGGTATATCTTCTTCTTTGACACGTAATTGATGATAGCCCGACCTTAAGTCAATTTTTGAGTACACACATGATCCTTGGAGTTGATCAAATAAGTCGTCAATTCTCGGTAGTGGATACCGATTCTTGATAGTTAACTTATTTAATTCACGATAATCTATACACATCCTAAAAGATCCATCTTTCTTTTTAACAAATAGAATCGGAGCTCCCCACGGTGAAGTACTTGGTCGTATGAATCCATGATCCAGTAATTCTTTTAACTGACTCTGAAGTTCTTTTAACTCGGACGGTGCAAGTCTATATGGAGCACAAGCCACTGGTGCAGCTCCTGGTACTAAATCTATTTGAAATTCTACAGATCTAAATGGAGGTAATCCCGGCAACTTTTCCGGAAAGACTTCAGGAAAATCTCTTGCCACAGGCACGTCATTGATGCTCTTCACTTTTTCCTTTGTTTCGACTTTATTAACATGTGCTAAGATAGCATAGCACCCTTTCTTCAAGCACTTTTGAGCTTTCAAATAACTAATGAGTTTTAGCTTTGAGTTACCCTTCTCTCCATAAATCATTACTGGCGTTTTATCCTTACGAGGAATGCGAATTGCCTTCTTGGCGCACACAACTTCAGCTCCTATTTTGGACATCCAGTCCATGCCGACTATTACATCAAAACTTCCTAATTCTACGGGTATCAAGTCAATTTTAAACATTTCTCCGGCTAAATTTATTTTACAATCACGGCAAATTTTATCGGCTTTAATTAGTTTACCATTAGCTAACTCAATCATGTACTTAGCATCGAGAGGTAATGATGAACAATTCAATTTAGCGTGAAAGTCTCTATACACGTAACTTCTATCAGCACCAGTATCAAATATAATAGATGCGGATAAGTTATTAATGGTAAACGTACCCGTAACAAGCTCCGGGTCTTCACATGCCTCTTTAGCATTAATAACAAATGCTCTTCCACGTGCAGGTCCGATATTCTTCTCTGGATTCGGGCACTGGCTCTTATAGTGGCCTTGTTTTCCACACCCAAAACAAGTAATGGTAGCCAAAGCAGTTCTATTTGCGTTGGTGGCAGGAGTCTTGGCACCATTTGTATTCGTAACGAGAGCCCTACAATCTTCAGCAAGATGACCCTGTCGATTACATTTGTTGCATACCACACTACAGTAACCAAAGTGATGTTTGTGACATCGGTTGCATAAAGGACTTTGTCCTTTGTAACCAAAACCTGAACCACTACCCGCACCTTTCGGGGTTTCTTGTTTCTTAAAAGTTTGTTGTTGATTACCTCGATCATAGCTTCCATTCCACTTTCTCTTGTTACCTGATACCTTCACATCAGTATTGAATGCTTTCTTATCCAAAATGACCTGATCCATTAGCTCGTTTGCCATGGTTATAGATTCATGAATTGTCTTAGGTTTCGATGCTGTAACATTTGCCTTGACCTTTTTGGGCAAACCATCTTTGTACATTTCAATCTTCCGTTCTTCGGTTGGAACCAATTCAGGACATAGCAAAACTAATTCCATGAATCGCTGATTGTAGTTGGTGATTTCATTACCAATAACCTTCAGACTTCGTAACTCATCTTCCAACTTCCTAACCTCGTTCCTTGGACAATATTCATTGATTAACATTGTTTTGAATTCTTCCCACGGAGTATCATAAGCTACATCTCCTCCTACAGCCTTCACATAATTTTTCCACCACGTGAGTGCACTATCTTGTAAAGTGCACGATGCGTATTTGGTCATGTCCTTTTCAACACAACCACTGATTTTGAACACAGTTTCCATCTTTTCTATCCACCGGGTTAAACCGATCGGTCCTTCTGTTCCACTGAATGATGAGGGCTTGCAAGCTTGAAAAGTTTTGTAAGTGCACCCCACACAAGGATTTGGGTTAACTGCAGCACCTCTTGCAGCCTCGACCCATAACATTCTGTCGTTCACTCGCTGATTGATGAGTTCCTGGATTTCTTGTTCCGTCATTCGGTTCAATCGCGCCATATTCTTCTATAAGAATGAAAAGAAAATAATTATTCACATGGAATATTATAGATGTAGTGTATATTTACAGTACATTATAGCTTATTAATAATATGAACCAGGTATTATTATAAAAGCCTTTTCTTCTTATTAGCGTTTTATAATTATATCTAGGGTAGTACCTACCCGTTAATGTTCATACTTAATAGCTTAGTACCGAACCAATTACTACAATCTAAATAATACTTAACCATGGAAAATTATTGCATTTCACACTTCACTATTTTACATATGCTTATCTTACATCGAACATTAAGTAAACCACACTAATAATATTATACAAAACATTATATGATCCCATGGTTTAATACGGCAGCGCATCGTTTGGTCTATTTTCTAGGACGTTTAGTTCCAATGAATGGCCTAACGCTTATCCTAGCTGTCTGCCTATATTTTGGCGGTGGGGCTGAAGAACTAGATGCCGGGACAGCACGAATAGGAATAGCGGGAATAGGGGTGGTAGTGTTTAGTGGAGTTGGTGCCACATCATCCTCCCTAAACTCGGGATTTGAATTTTCTAATTCATTAGCTTTTCGTTTCTTTCCTTGTTCGAACTTGTCTTTCGTAATTTCCTCGGGTTCACTTTCCTCCTCGGGTTCACTTTCCAGATTTTCTATAGTTGGTTCATCCGGAATTTGTGAGTCTTCCCCAAAGATATTATTTTCGTCATCGGATAGGTTAATGACTGGAACACCATCTGAAGATTCTGATTCGGAGTCGCTGAATGTGATAATAAGTTTTGAGCCCGACATCTATCACACCACAACTAACTCATTAGTACTACATAATATTTACATATAAATTTTAACCAACAGTGATAAGCAATGGTTTTTGAAATCAGACCCGGTCAAAGTCCAGACTTACTAATGTATCCTAACGACTTATCAGTTAGACACACTAATGCAAACCTGGTTCGCTAAGACCACCGCTCTGATACCACATGTCATAACCCGTCCTTAACCCTAAGAACGAGTTAGATAACGTATGATTTCATTGCGAGGTATTGACCTCTATATGAGACATTTTTAAAAGAAAACTGCATATATTTTACATTACAAACCACAAATCTTATTTTTGATACAAGCTTTAGACGATAGAAAGATGATTATCGTTTAGCGATAATCTTCGACTTACAAACTTTACAAATAATGATAACAACACGATTTCTAGTATATTTTACAACACAAATCCTCGGGTATGCAGTTTTATTTTTGACACAAATATGCGTACGCAAGATCCTGCTCAAATTCAACATAATGCAGCGGAAACTTCTAATTATCACCTGAGAATAAACATGTTTAAAACGTCAACATAAAGTTGGTGAGATATAGGTTTAGTGCCGGCAGCAATATATATATATAGACCACAAGATTTCATATATAAACAGTTTAATAAAATTATTCTAAGTGGTTGAGCACTTGGTAACCATACTTAACATTTAATCACGTCGCATATTCCCTTTATTATGAAATCTTACTACACCGTACCAAGTGTAGTCACGAAACGAAGTACTGTGCAACCGTTGAATACTGGTCGTCCAGTCCGGTTGGGGTTGTCAGGTCCGATAGATCTATCAACAGGATTCGCGTTTACAATACCGCTGTAAATATTAGTTACCAAGCTACAGGGAAGTATGCCAGTGGTACAACTCAACGTAGAATATATTTTTCAGTTACTTGTGTCCATAACGTAAAACATAAAATACATGTATTCTCATCCCGAAATATTTAGAGTTTAAAAGTGGGACTATATACTCACTTTCGTCTTGAAGATATGTAATTTCGACTTGGTCTCCGATTGATATCACGAACCTATCCATATATAGTTTATCAATATATTTCTATTTTAAATAATCGTCACATATATATACTTTTAATAGTTTTAATAATTTTTTAGTCCGTAGTTAGCAGTCCGATGTTAGTAATTCAATTTTAATGGTTCATTTTTAGGTGTTTAATAAACCCCCAATGAAATAAATAAAAACCCCCATCGTATATGTATTGGTCGAGATTAATCTTGACCCATGGTACCGGTGTTGTCAAATGACGTGTTGCGTACATAAAGTACCGGTGTTGTCAAATGACGTGTTGCGTACAATCATGGGATCTTATGATTAATCTTCTCGTATTGTTTACGGGTGATCCTGAACCATATAAAATTAAATTATGAGTACATATATATAAAATATCATGTTATTTTAAAAAGATGTGATTTATTTAATTTTCTCCAATTATTTTCGTAGCCAAACTAGTCTTAGATATCCGATCTCGTTTTGGTCATAGTTTCTTCGTTACAACTCCGTTTTCGTTGATTCAACTTGCCACTTCCTTGGATCGAGTCCCTCTTTAAGACTATGAACTGTAAATACCTTAGTTTGTATTCGAAATCACAGGTCATAGGTCAAACTTTAGTGAAACTTATGAAGTTAATCATTTTCCATCATGTAAACAACCTTAAATGATTATTTTTCTAAAAATACTTATACTTTGAGTTAAATCATGAAATTTTTATGTGTTATCATATTCATAGTAAAAATCATTTTTCCAGAAAATAAACCTCCAATTCAAAGTTTAAGATGGTTTTTAATTATCCAACCCAAAACAGCCCCCGGTTGCACTCCGACGTCATAAAAACAGTTTTTAAGGTGTTCTTTGAAAAACCAAGTTATACCTTGTTAAATTAGCATATTTTTAAGTTATATTACAGGTCTTGAAGTATTTTAAAAGTTAAGTTAGAAGGATCTATTTAGTTTGCGAACAAGTTTGAAATCATTCAAACTATGTTCTAGTTTATAAACTCTTATATATAGCTATAAATATATGAATTGAAAAAGAGTTGAAGTAGAGTTTTTACCTCAAGTTTAAAATGTAAAGTTGCTGGAAAGAAGTAGTAAAATAAAAGTTGAGAGAGTTCTTGCAAGTGTGTGTGAAAATTGGAAGTAAAATTTGGAAAATGAATGTGTAAAAATGAGTTAGAAATGGTGCTTATTTATAGGCTTGAAAATTTGGTTTTTAGTGAAAATATCTAAGATAAGTTAAAATTTATTATGTCATGAATGACATATTATTCCAATAATTGAAGATTTCTATTGGTATATACCAATAGTAAATACTTCTAGAAGCTGTGTATAGTACCCTAGATATACGTATAGGATTATTGAGGAAACGGAACGAGAATTCAAATATAACTATCTTTTGTAAATATACTTATATTGTTTTATGTATAAAAGCCCTTTAAAAATGATTAAATACATTACTTATACGATATATGTATAAACATTATAAATCATCAGTATTTATGTCAAATAACGTTACGTATGGTTATTGTTTTGAAAACTTAAGTTAGTAATTTCAAAATATACTTATGACTTTTTGTTATTAATACAAAATGAGATATTAAAACATCCTTAGATCATGTTAAATATGTATGTATAATTATCATATATTGTATAGTTCGTGATATCATCGGTCAAACTAGACGGTCAAACGTTGTGTAAAACTCTTTTCAAAAACATAAATCTTAACAATTTGGATTGCTTATCATGTTGGTAAGGTTTAATTTATATAAATATTAATCTTATAAGTATAGAACGATCGAAAAAGTGTGGGTCATTACATATGGTAATATGATGATGATGGTAATAATACATGATGATGATGATGAGTAACATGTCGATATGAATATTGATGATACATGATAAAATGAAGATGGTATGATAATGATTATGATGTCGATGATGGTATTTAATAGAAAAACAGAAATGGACAAAGGGTTAAGGGAGTTATCGGGTTAGCGGGACGTCGCGGGTTCAAACCCGGACTTGGGCATTTTTTTAAGGGCTACTTCTTTGAGGTAGTTTACTTATTACACTTTATCATTATTACTATTATTATTATTATTATTATTATTATTATTATTATTATTATTATTATTATTATTATTATTATTATTATTATTATTATTATTATTATTATTATTATTATTATTATCATTATTATTGTTGTTGTTGTTATTATTATTATTAATTATTATTGTTATTAGATTATTACAAATATTAAAAATATAATTATTAGTATCATTCATGCAATTAATATTATTATCATTATTGTTAGCATTAGTAATATCATTATTATTATTATTATTATTATTATTACTCTTATTATCATTATTATCATTATTATCATTAGTAGTAAAGTTATTATTATCATAGTTATTATTATTATTATTATTAGTATTATTATCATTATAGTTATTAATATATATTATTATTATTATTAGTAAAATCATAATTTTTATAGTTATTATTATTAGTATTCATTATTATTAAAATTAATATTTTTATTAAAAAGTATCATTTTTATTAAAGTTAACATTTAATCATTTATATTAAAAGTATCATTATTAACCCTATTATCATTATTACTATTATTATTTTTATCATTATTAATATTTTTTAGTATTATTATAATATTAACAAACAAACAATATATATATATATACAAAAATATATTTAAAACATATAACATAACAAAATTTATATTTTTATTTATTTTAAATATATAAAATGAATATATGAAACATATAGGTTATTAATATAAAAATGATATAACTAATAAATTTATATATATATATATATATATATATATATATATATATATATATATATATATATATATATATATATATATATATATATATATATAAATTTGTTCGATTAAAATTATGTGTGTTAATATATATATATATATAAATGATATAGGTTCGTGAATCTAAGGCCAACCATGCATTGTTCAGTATCGTCATATGTATTTTTACTACAAAATACAGTATTGTGAGTTTCATTTGCTCCCTTTTTAAATGCTTTTGCAATATATATTTTTGGGACTGAGAATACATGCGCTGCTTTTATAAATATTTTATGAAATAGACACAAGTAATCGAAACTACATTCTATGGTTGAATTGTTATACCGGATATCGCCCTTGTTGAACTTGGTAGCCTAAGAATTGGTGTTTATTATAATTGCTACCAATTGACGCGAATCCTAAAGATAGATCTATGGGCCTTGACAAGCCCCAGTCAGAGAATTTGAACTACTTTAGTACTTCGATGTTTATATGTTTGGGGATATTCTAGATGCATTTTGTTAATGTCGGTTACCAGGTGTTCAATCCATATGAATGAATTTTAAACACTTGAGAGTGTATGATTATTGATTAAATGAAATCTTGTGGTCTATTAAAATTATGGAAATGATTAATTACGATAAACTAATGAACTCACCAACATTTTGGTTGGCACTTGAAAGCATGTTTATTCTCAGGTATTAAAGAAATCTTCCGCTGTGCATTTGCTCATTTTAAAGATATTACTTGGAGTCATTCATGGCATATTTCAAAAGACGTTGCATTCGAGTCGTTGAGTTCATCAAGATGAATAATAAGTCATTCATAGTCAGGATATATTATGGGATAGTGTGCATGCCTATCAACTTTTGTTGTAATGAAAGTTTATCTTTTAAAAACGGATGCAATGTTTGTAAAATGTATCATTTAGAGGTCAAATACCTCGCAATGTAATCATACGTTATTGTATTCATCCTTATGGATTAGGACGGGTCGTCTCAAAACTGATCAAGATTATTACACTATATATTAGTTACACAATCAATGCATGTACATTTTTTACAACCTTTATGTATTGGGTTTCCGATACAGGGGTCAGAACCCCGGAAAACCTTTCTATAACAATAACAACTAAACGATTACAATAAGGAGAGGATGTTTTTAGTGTACATCTCAAACACGTACAATGTAAACCTCTAAAATGACTAAAATCAAACGCAAACTAACACAAGGTCCAATACTACACAAATGACCGAGAAAAACTTTATTTCCATAAATCTTCACGGCACTAATATCCATCTCTATATCCAGCCCAAAATAAACCCAAAATCAAGTTAAAAATAATACCAGATCTTACACTTATGATATTGACTTCTAAAAGTCAAAACATCATCAACTACCAAATCCATCAAACAACTTTCAAACCATTGAAGAGGAAACATAAGAGAAAACTTATGTTCATAAATTTGTATGTTAATACCACTTGAAGTAGATCCAGATGTGCTTGTTGAGCTGCTTATGTGTGCTTGAGCTAATTGAGTCGCCTCCACGAGCAGCCTGCTCATACTCTTGTTTCTCCATCCGAATTGAGTAAGTGGGGACACTTTCATCTACATACAAAGTATGGATTCAATTGACCATTATTTAATTAATATATGAATTACGACATTGGAAAATGTTCTACTTACTCAGTTACTCACCTGTTTCAACTTCTGTTGTACCACAAGTGGGGCGACGTTCTAAAATCATAAAAAGATAGCATGCCTTATTTTATACCCAGATTTAGTAATTAGTAATAGTACATCAAGAACATAGCTCACAAAGTAGAAACATAGTCTAGTTTCAAATCCGTAGTAACACACGTGATCTCATGGTGTCATTTAAAATATATAAAGATAATTTCCTACTTCATTTATATGCTCGCAACTCGCAAGCTACCCAACCACTTATTTTGCTAGCCTTTTGTAGAACGCGAGTACTAAATATGATAAGTAACAAACTTTACAAACCGAGAAAAGCATATAGCAAGTAAAGATGTAAAAGTTGGTAAATGAATCATAATTTAAATTAGATTTTGACTATGCCCAAAACTTGGGTAGCATGATTAATATCATATTCACTAAATTCTTATAGGTTAATGAGAAGATTCATATTCATATCCACGTGCTTAATTATCATCAAATACAGAAATTTAAGCATCCGACAAAAACACAATGCAGAAAATTGGTCATAAAGTAAGTGATGTGTGCAGCGGTGTATACGAAATACTATTTATATTTTATTAAAAAATACTATTAAATACGATACAATTTACATAAGTTAATTATTTATTTATAGAATGGATATACCTAAACTTTGCTACAACACTTATAGGTAGTGTACCTAATCGTAGAGTAGTGTAGTTTTTAGTAAGTCCGGTTCGTTCCACATGGAGCGCGGAAAACTTAACACTATATTTATTTTACAACGTATATTTGTATAAAGATATATATATATATATATATATATATATATATATATATATATATATATATATATATATATATATATATATATATATTAGTAATATGGTAGTATTATTATTATTATTATAAAAGGGGGGTTTTACTGTTTAATAACCGGTTTGTCGATTTTAAGTCTTAAATCACAGTTAAAACCTAATGCAAAATATTTAATATAAATATAACTTATTTTTAAGCGTAAAGTAAATGATGATTAATAAAAATGCGATAAAATAAAAGTACGATAAATTAAAGTACAATAAATAAAATGACGGTAAATAAAAGTGCGATGAGATATAAAATAAGGAATTATGCTTATTTAAACTTCCGTAATCATGATGTTTGACGTGTTGATTTTAATTTATTACCAAGGGTTAATTGTCCTTTGTCCTGGATTATTTGATATGTCCATCTGGTTTTGTCCATAATAGTCCATCGGTCATAATTATAAAGTGCGAGAGTCTTCGCCAAATTAACCTTATACCCGAAGTCAAATATTCCAACTAATTGGGGATTTAAACTGTAACAAGGTCTTAATACTTTGTTAATGATTACACCAGGTTATCGACTGCGTGTAATCCAAGGTTTTAATACTTTATTAACAATTACACCAATTACCCTTGAATGTAATCCACCCATGTTTTAATGAGTCCACTGACTATTAATCCATTCCCGTGTCCGGTCAAATGAATAATTATTAGTATTTATAAATATCCCGCCCACCGTACCCAGTCAATCGTATGTGGTTATATATAAATACATCAAATTATAAATCTCTATATTAAATTAACGAGATATCATTTAGTTAATATAAAGCCCATTAATAGCCCATATTCCAATTTCCACAAGTGTCGGTCTTTTGTCCAAACCCCAATTATGGTCCAAAACCCAATAACCCCGTCTTAATATTTAGTCCAACATCACGATTAATTCGGCTTAAATAAGCATAATAATAACTTAGCTACGAGACATTAATTTAAAAAGGTTGAACATTGTAGTGACCCGAACTTTTCCATGTTTATATATATATAATAAAATTGTTATTTACATGATTAAGTGTTTCCAACATGTTAAGCAATCAAAATTGTTATGACTTGATTAATTGATATAGGTTTCATATTGACCACTCGAGTTGACCGGTGATTCACGAACGTTAAAACTTGTAAAAACTATATGATGTCATATATATGGATATATATATATATATATATATATATATATATATATATATATATATATATATATATATATATATATATATATATATATATAGTTAACATGATATTATGATAAGTAAACATATCATTAAGTATATTAAAAATGAACTACATATGTAAAAACAAGACTACTAACTTAAGGTTTTCGAAACGAGACATATATGTATCGATTATCGTTGTAACAATATTTAACTGTATATATATCATATTAAGATACATTAATACATTATATTATCATGATAATGTAATAATTTAACATATCTTTAGATATAATAAACAATGGGTTAACAACATTTAACAAGATCGTTAACCTAAAGGTTTCAAAACAATACTTACATGTAACGACTAACGTTGGCTTGACGACTCAGTTAAAATGTATATACATGTAGTGTTTTAATATGTATTCATACACTTTTGAAAGACTTCAAGACACTTATCAAAGTACTTCTACTTAACAAAAATGCTTACAATTACATCCTCATTCATTTTCATCAACAATTCTACTCGTATGCACTCGTATTTGTACTCGTACAATACACAGCTTCTAAATGTATTTACTATTGGTATATACACTCCAATGATCAGCTCTTAGCAGCCCATGTGAGTCACCTAACCATGTGGGAACCATCATTTAACATCTAGTATGAAATATCTCACAAAATAACAAACTAATGGAGCCTATATGATACCTCCATATTCACGTGATTTAGGGAGTCCACGAACACATTCATTTTTCAACCTACATGCATCAAACTACTCTCTCTCAAGTGTTCTTCCATTGTTCTAAGTGTTCTTCATCATCTTCATCAAAATATAGCTCAATCTAATTCATAAATTCATACATAAACCAAGTTATAAAACAACTACTCAAGAACACACCAACAACACTTTCAAGTTTGCTAGCTTACTTCCAATCTTGAAAATCCACTTTGAGTGATCATCCAACCTCAAGAAATCTTTCTTATTTACAGTAAGATATCTTTATAATATAAGGTAATACTCATATTCAAACTTTGATTCAATTTCTATAACTTTAACAATCTTATTTCGAGTGGAAATCTTACTTGAATTTGTTTTCGTGTCATGATTCTACTTCAAGAACTTTCAAGCCATGCAAGGATCCTTTGAAGCTAGATCTATTTTTCTCATTTCTAGTAGGTTTATCCACAAAACCTAAGGTAGTAATTTCATAACATCATTCGATTCATATATATAAAACTACCTTATTCGAAGGTTTAAACTTGTAATCACTAGAACATAGTTTAGTTAATTCTAAACTTGTTCGCAAACAAAAGTTAATCCTTCTAACTTGACTTTTAAAATCAACTAAACACATGTTCTATATCTATATGATATGCTAACTTAATGATTTAAAACCTGAAAACACGAAAAACACCGTAAAACCGGATATACGCCGTCGTAGTAACACCGCGGGCTGTTTTGGGTTAGTTAATTAAAAACTATGATAAACTTTTATTTAAAGTTGTTCTTCTGGGAAAATGATTTTTCTTATGAACATGAAACTATATCCAAAAATCATGGTTAAACTCAAAGTGGAAATATGTTTTCCAAAATGGTCATCTAGACGTCGTTCTTTCGACTGAAATGACTACCTTTACAAAAATGACTTGTAACCTGTATTTCTGACTATAAACTTATACTTTTTCTGTTTTGATTCATAAAATTAAGTTCAATATGAAACCATAGCAACTTGAATCACTCAAAACGGAATTAAAACGAAGAAGTTATGGGTAAAACAAGATTGGATAAATTTTCTTGTTGTAGCTACGTGAAAATTGGTAACAAATCTATATTAATCATATCCTAGCTAACTCATATTGTATTATACATGTATTCTAATATATTATGTAATCTTGAGATACCATAGACACGAATACAATGTTTTGACATATCATATCGACCCATCTATATATATATTTCGGAACAACCATAGACACTCTATATGCAGTAATGTTAGAGTTAGCTATACAGGGTTGAGATTGATAGCAAAATATTATATATACTTTGAGTTGTGATCTAGCCTGAGGCTTATATACACGAGGTCGTGGATTGATTCGAGATAATATATATTGCTTTATTTTCTGTACATCTAACTGTGGACAACTAGTTGTAGGTTACTAACGAGGACAGCTGACTTAATAAACTTAAAACAGCAAACGTATTAAAAATGTTGTAATTATATTTTGAACATACTTTGATATATATGTACATATTTGTTATAGGTTCATGAATCGACCAGTGGCCAAGTCTTACTTCCCGAAGAAGTAAAAAATCTGTGAAAGTGAGTTATAGTCCCTCTTTTAAAATCTAATATTTTTGAGATGAGAATACATACAGCTTTATAAATGTTTTACAAAATAGACACAAGTACAGGAAACTACTTTCTATGGTTGAATGATCGAAGCCGAATATGCCCCTTTTTGCTTGGTAGCCTAAGAATTAGGGAACATCGCTAATTTTGAGAATTAGTGCACGCCTAATTGACGCGAATCCTAAAGATAGATCTATTGGGCCTAATGAACTCCATCCAAAGTACTAGATGCTTTAGTACTTCGAGTTTTATATCATGTCCGATGGATGTCCCGGAATGATGGGGATATTCTTATATGCATCTTGTTAATGTGGGTTACCAGGTGTTCACCATATGAATGATTTTTATCTCTATGTATGGGATGTATATTGAAATATGAAATCTTGTGGTCTATTATTACGATTTGATAAATATATAGGTTAAACCTATAACTCACCAACATTTTTGTTGACGTTTAAAGCATGTTTATTCTCAGGTGAATATTAAGAGCTTCCGCTGTTGCATGCTAAAATATGGACAAGATTTGGTTTCAGCATGCTTGTATAATATTGTTTAAAACTGCATTCGAGATTTACTTTGTTGTAACATATTAATATTGTAAACCAATATGTATTGGTAGTGTGTAAGTGTGATATTTTAGATTATCATTTCTGGATAATCTAGGTGGTGACTTTTTAACCTTGTCGATAAAATAAAGGTTATGGTTTGTTTTTAAAAACGAATGCAGTCTTTGAAAAACGTCTCATATAGAGGTCAAAACCTCGCAACGAAATCAATTAATATGGAACGTTTATAATCAATATGAATGGGACATTTCAAACATAACTTACAATGAGTATAATCGCGTAGTGTTACACGGACAGAGTTTTGACTTACAAAACCTCAAAACATTCTCTACAATAACCTTATTATTATTAATTTAATATTAAAATTATAATTATAAAATATAAATATAAATATATTGAGAGAGAGTAAGAGATCAGTGATTGAGGTGTAAAAATTCGGCAGAAAATATTCCAATTTATAGGACTTGGCCTGCTACAGTAAGCCATGCGATCGCATGGGTTTAAGCCTTCCTGGCCATGCGATCGCATGGCCGCCTTCTCCTGGTCACAATGAGTTTAAAACGTTGGCTGCTCGATTATTTAATATATATAATATAATATATATAATTTTATATAATTATATATATTATATTATGTTCTTGTGCATAGTTGGCTTGTAATTTTAGCTTCGTTGACTTGTGCGTTGATGCTCGATTTACGTCTCGGTTCCGAATTTTCGAACGTCCTTTCGTACGCTTAGATATCTTGTACTTTACATTCCGCGACTTGTACTTTTGTAATCTTTAGACGTTTCTCATCAATAATTTGAACCACTTGGATTGTATCTTGTACATTTGAGCATTCTGGTCATTTGCGTCTTCAAATCGTCGAATCTGTCTTTTGTCTTCACCTTTTATTATTTAAACGAATATTACTTGAAAATAGAACAATTGCAACTAAAAGCTTGTCTTTCTGGAAGGATTATGCTATGAAATATATGTTCGTTTTTAGCATTATCAAATATTCTCACACTTGAGCATTGCTTATCCTCTAGCAATATAGAACTTGAAATAATATAATATATCACATGAATCACTTCTTTATTCTTCACACTTTGTACATCAGTGATTTTAATACGGTGGTATGAACAATGATAATAACGATGTGGTTTACAGTCCCACATGACTATGAAAATTTAGATCCTTTAAGGAAATTGGATCTTTATTAAAACTTTTGATCTTGGGAAAATTCAATCTAGCTTTTACCCTAGATAAGTTTTCCGGAATAACCCTTCACCGGTGTTTGCAAAATGTTTTTGTGGGTTTTGTGGGTTTCAGATTTTAAAATTTTAGTTCAAAACTTGCTGTTTTGTGTCACCCACTTGCTAACCTTGTATTTGGAAAGCACACGTCCAGTTTACTTGCTCTGTATATTACCTTTTGGTAAACTACCGTCCGGTTGTAAAGGAAAGCGTTGAACAAGCAACTGTTAAGGCAATATCTAATGACATGCAGATATTCATGGTCAAAAACGTGTCGAATGCAATTACTATCCTTTGTAGGAGCAATAGTAAAGATCACCCTATAATTTTTCGGTCTGGCACAAGGTCCTGTCTTCGACCATGCTATGCAACCAACATTCTTACGGTTGACACCCGATTTGGTTCTGGTAACCTAATGAATTCTAGTGATTTCTTAAGATTTTACGTTCAATGGTAATGAACGCATTGAAAATTGGTTTTTCAGAAAACAAATCGGTTTTAATTTGATCAAAATATTTTCTCGTTCAAGCTTGAGTTTAGATATCATCAAATTCTATGAGTTTGTAATTCTCAATCTTTAAGGTCAATCTCAAGGATTGAGTAATATGAGGCTTAAACTGATTTTTAATCTTTAAGGAGATTATCCTTTCTCGGGGTCTGATTCATTAGTCTTATCAAGCTAATTTGCACGGCGCCCTCCCCATTTTACGAGACAAATCCTCTCATGGATAGGATAAGTTTGACCACTTGGCGACCCTGTTTGATGCTGAGGTCCGTGGATTTCCAGCTGATTTTCGAAAAAACTTTTCAAGGTTTTTTGTAGACTCTACAACTGGTCTGGACGACAACTTCCTGACCTAAATCAAGAAGCGCGTTTCTTTTTCGGAAGACTTTACTTCCTTCATTTCTTTTTCTGGAAGACTTTACTTCCTTTTAAATCAAGTGGCACATTTCTTTCAAATATATTATAAGAAATTGGGTAAAACTGATTAAAATCGTCCAACACAAAAGTACTTTCAATTATTTGTACAAAAATATGTGATATGTGATTTAAATAACTTGGTAAATTTTTCCCAAACTTGGATTTTATATTTCTTTCTTTGCCTTTTTATTCTCTTCTATTTCATTTTAAATGAATTCAATCGTTTTGGGTTGTTTCTCAATTTATGTCCTTTCCGAGGTAACAATAATTTCAGTATTAATACCTAGTTTTATTGTTCATAAATATGTATAAACAAGATTTTGAATTCATTTATTTGAAAATTTTTAAAAATTTTACAAGAAGTGAGTAGTCAGTATATAAGACTAGGACTGTTCTTTATTATCAGAGAGCACTAGATTCTAATACAACTACTGCTTTACTAGTAAAATTTAACGGTGGCTATTAAACCAAGTGTATAGTCAAATGTTTAAAACTCGAAAGAATTTAATCCCTTCCCACACTTAAGATCTTGCAATGCCCTCATTTGCAAGAAATCAGTAACAATTTAAATTATTGAGGGAGATTAGCGTAGAAAAATGATTAAATTTTACCAAAGTTTCCAAACATATTGTTGTTTATTTGAATGATAAATGATGCACATCATTTGTTCATTCCTGCAGTTGTTATTTCCCATATATTTTGCATCTTGTCGTCAAAATTAGTAGCTTTTGCTGAACTTAATGCCAGTCTTTGAAAGTTCGTTGTTTTACCATGTTGTGTATAATTGACAATATACATACAATACAAATATAAACATACAATGTAATTTGAAATGGGACTTAATATCCCACTTTCAAATTATAAATATGAAATATTAGTAACAAAATAATAAAAATGTTAAAAATTACATCAAAATATTAATTGTTTAAACATAAATAGATAAAAATGATAAAAAAGATAAGAAATCACCAATGGAACACTATCAATCTGGATATGGATTCCAGTTCATGTTATCGTTCGGGTTTCATGGCTCGTTGTAGGTGTTCTGATAGGCTTGGTTAGGGTTGTATATGTTATAGGACGGTTGCATGTCGGGCTGATGTGGTGGATAGTATGCAGGCTGAGTCAGAATGTAGTTTTGTGGGACCTGATATGATAGATGGCTCATGATCTGGTGCTGATGAACTTGCCATCTATCGTGCTGGCGTTGCCTAGATCGCTCGTACTCATCCGCAGCTCTCCACTGCTCATATTGACGATGCCGAGCCTCGTTATTCAATTCCAACTCTTCTATACGCTGATAGACATCGGTATAACTATCCCTAATGACATCCCTAATGTCATTTGCTTCCTCTATCTCCTCGTCCGACCCTCTTTCTACCTGTGGTCGGGGACCCTGATATGGTATTGCCCTATTATGTCTCCTTAACAATACCTGTGCCCCATGATAAACCGATAGACCTATAGTCTCGGTTTGTTCCTGAACCACGATCATTGGACCCCCTTGTTCCTTATCTACACCCAAGTACTCTCCTATCAGAGTAACAAAAATTCCACCTCCTATTATTTCCCCCTCCTGTATACCTTCCACCATTTTGGACAAATAATAACCAACACAGTAGGAGATGTTAACAAAGCTTCTGGGGTCTCGAATACACTTAAGGTAAAATAGATCATGTAACGTAATCTTTTCCTTATTTTTAACCCATTGTGTAATCGAGTTCGCTAAAAACCTATGAATAACGTGAAGCTCCGCCTGTCAATATCTAAATAGGAGTGTTTTCCACCCCGCCTAAACACCTCAAATTTTGACATTCGCTTCCAAATGGCATTAGTGTCAAAATCTCTATCTACCCTATCACCGTTATAAATCAAAGCTGTACAATCAGGTGATAATAAATCACCGGGGGTATAAATTTATAAGGCCCTAGCCATGTCCATCATAGACATCTTATACATCCTACCTCCAAGCAGAAATCTAAGAAAACTCTTATCTTCTAACATAGATACATCCTTATTAAGTGCTATAGTACTCATTAGTTCAACACACCACTCTTTATATACAGGTCTACGGTGGTAAACAAACGTTCACAGTTAGGAAAAGCAGAGTTCCCATACCTTTGGATTAGTAACTGCCTAACTGAGTTAGCTAGGTTGACTTCTTCCAAAGGTCTCCAATCTATCACCCTTGGTACTTCCACATTTTTGGTGTAAAGCTTATATTTGTTGCATTGGTACTTCGGGTAATCTGTCCAGTTTCGCTCAAATCTGAGATTGGGATGTAATTCCTGTTCATGAACTCTTGAGTGTACTATTGACTCGTGAGACGGAAATTGTATGTAGGCAGTAAAAAATTGTGGTTCCGGTTCATAATATGGCACGTGTTGATCATAATGTTGTTGCTCCTGTTGTGGCTCAGGTTGCATCTCTGGCTGTGGCTCTGGATCAGCTTGTCTAGATGATGATGCACCGTTAGTATCTGTATTTCTCTGCAAAACACATTAGACACAAAATTGTGCATCCAAATATGCATTAGTGTTAGCAAAATAACAGATTAACACAATTTCAATAACATGCTTAATTCATATTAAACCTATACACATTTTCATATTTTTATCAATTCTACAATTTTTCAAATAAGCATATATGAAAATGTATACAAAGTTCATAAGCATTCAACTCAAATAACATGTTAAAATAATCATTATTAGCTACTAAACAAGTTTCAAATGGCATTTATCTCAAATTAATCAAGTTTATGAATTTTAGACTTAAAAAGTCCACTTTGATGCTCAAAAATCATGTTTAGGATCAAAGTTTGGATCATTTACCACACTAAACATGTTACACTACTTAATTTTGCAATAATTCATAATAAAAATTGGCCATAACCTGTTTATATCAAAAAACCCCAAATTGCTCAAGAACACTAACCCTAGATTTCTAAAAATTTTGAAGTTTAAGGCTTCAAATCATGACAAATAGCATCAATCTAGGTTATACAAGCATGAATACAAAAAATATAACTCTAATTAAGCTAGAAATTATCAAAAAAATTAGGTAAAAATTGCTCAAGAACACTATAAATTTGAAATTAAAGAGTGTATTGTGTAGAAATTTACCCCTTTTCTTGAAAAACTTCTTGGTAACAATCTCCTCATCATGTTTTAAGTGAAGATTTGGTGAATTTTGATGAAAAATTGGTGTTTTTAGGAGTGTTTGTGTGTGTATGTTCGTGTATGTGTGTGTAAAAGTGAGACAGAAGCAGTTCGATGAGGTTTTGATACCTGACCTGCCCAGGACACCCATGCGATCACATGGTTTTCCAGGGCAAACCCCATGCGATCGCATGGGGTCTGTTTCTCTTTCTTTTCTTTTTTTTATAAAACCTTTAACTTATAAAACAAATAATTAATTTTTAAAATTTTGTTTTCATTTTAGACTTAGGTCGTTTTGGTACGTTCACCTAGTTCGTCTCTTGACAAAATTTTAAAATTTGTCATTTTAAAGCGATTGTTTTAAAAGTAAAGATTTTTGGTTTTTTTTTAATATTTTTGGCATACTTTAGATCAATAAAATTAAAAATAATGATAACAAAATTTCTCGTCTCGCCCTCGGGTAAAGCAATTTCGGTTCAACGACCTAGTCTTCAACTCACGATGAATTTTAGAAATCATTTTTTTTAACTTAATGAAGTAAAGTAAATTTTGTTTTTAAATTCACACCAAACTTAAATTTAAAATGCATAAAATTTCATATAAATATTATTAATATTTACATTATTTTTACAAAACTTATATTTAAAATAATATAGTTATATATTAATTTTAAAAACAAGGTAAAAATCTTTTTGGTCTTTTATCCCACTTTAATCAATCAAATATTAACAAAAATATACGTCCCTCTTTTTAGTAAAGTAAATTCGACTATATTACCTAGTTTTACTCCTGACGAATTTCTGAAATATTTTGTATTGATTGATTAAAGATACTTATACCTTATGAATCAACGGTAAATTTCGCAGTGATGAATTAAATTTTTGTCTGATATCAATAATTTCAGTTTATTATACCTAATTTTATTGAATATCAATTTAATACTTTATAGCGAACGATTCAGCATTTATTAACAAAAGGTTAAAAGCAATAAATAAAAATAAAATAAAAACTGTACATACTTACCTATGAGATAGAATTCTCAGAGACCTGCTTTAGTCGACTCATAGGAGAGTCGTTCGATTTGGTTTTTCCATAGCTACATAAGCGTATCCACGAGTTTTCAATAACTTTTCTTCTAAACATATGAACGGTCCTTCTCTGCATAGAGTAACGAATTCAGAATTGGAATGTGTCTGTGTTCAAGTATTTCCCTTCATGTGACCATTTTACGCATTTATGATATCTTTCAAGGTGTCGTGCTCTTCTTTTTGTTGCGGATTTTGATTTTCCTTTACCAAAATGTGTCTTATGATGATCTTTTCTGAGTTCTTTCCTCACTTCGTCCATTTTGCCTCTTATGAATGATACCAGTTCACTCGGGAAAGTGTTATTATTACGTTTAGTAATCATAGCGTGTAGTAGTAGACCATAGTTCAAATCAAAGGAATTCTTCATCTCGTAAAAACCTAAAAACAACAAATATCAGAATGGAGGGAGAAGACTAGTTCTTTAGGGTCTGCTAGGGAAAGACCATTTGGATTTCATTCTCGAGAACTATACGAAAATAGAAAATCTAACTATAGACATCATTATATTATCCTTAAAATATTCGATTCTCCCCACACTTAGTTAGCTGTGGTGTCGAACTTGTGATTAACTTCATTATTAATTTCAATTGGACCATCAACAACTTGCATATCTCTGACTTTTGCTTCAAGCCATTTGTTGATTTCCTCTGTAACATTCACAAATTCAACTAACATTACCTTTTCTTTAGGTGATAATTTGGATACTAATCGGTTACATAACTTAAAGTTCCCCTTAATCCTAGCATCTTGAATCCGTTTATAAAGTTTCTTCGTTGAACTGTTAAAAACGGGGTCATCTAATTTCGTACAACAATGGGGTTCTTTGTTATCAGTTCATCATTGGGTGTTACTTCATCTTCCCCTCACTTAGGCATTTTTATTGGTTCAACAGTTTTGGTTGGTGGAGATTTAGACTTTCGATTCACAAAGGTGACCGATTTTTCACCACCACTAAGTGTCATTCTACCCTCTCTTACATCAAAGAACACCTCGGTGGATGCTAAAAATGGGCGACCTAAAATTAGAGGAATATCAAGGTCTTCCTTCTTATTAATAACTATAAAATCTGCAACAAAGGTCAAACTTCCCACTTTAACAAGTAAATTGTTGGCTATTCCAACCGGGTGTTTAATGGTTTGGTCAAATGATTGAACACCTATGCTGGTTGGTCTTAGTTTACCCACCTCTAATCTTTTGTATAAGGAAAGAGGCATAACATTACCACTTGCTCCTAAATCTGCGAGCCCATTATACATAGCACCATCATTAAGCAAGCAAGAAATGATAAATTCACCTGGGTCTCCTATTTTAGGAGGTGGAGTTAGTTTGTTAACCTTTTCTGGGTGATCTTTTCTTGGTTCTTCCACTTCTACTTGGACTTCTTGTTCATATTTTACCCCTTTTCTTGTAATGGGAGGCCTATATAAAAATTCTTCTTCATCACTCCAATTTGAAACCTCCCCAACTTCCAATATTGGCTTTTCAGATGTCGTTGAAAACATATTTATGTTTTCATTCTGAGGATTTTCTTTGGTGGTGAAATTATGATTAACTTCATTGTCAACTTCCATCGGACCATGTATGTAATGTTTGACTCTGTGACCCTTAACTTTAAATTCAATCCCATTTGAATTTATTAACTCTATTGTTCGGTATGGGAAAACTCTTTTGACTATGAATGGTCCAGACGATCTAGATTTCAATTTTTCAGGAAATAGCTTGAATCGTGAATTGAAAATAAGAACTCTGTCTCCTTCCTTAAATTTTTTTGAACTTCTGAGTCTTTTATCGTGCCATTTCTTCGTTCTTTCCTTATAGATTAACGAATTTTCATATGCATCATGTCTTAATTCTTCTAATTCATTTTATTGACTTAATCGTAGACGACCAGCTTCATATAAATCAAGATTACACGTCTTCAAAGCCCAAAATGATTTGTGCTCAATTTGTACTGGAAGTTGACATGCTTTTCCGTAAACGAGTTTAAAAGGTGTGGTGCCAATTGGAGTTTTGCAGGCTGTTCGAAAAGCCCAAAGTGCATCCTCCAATTTTATGGACCATTCCTTCATATTCGGTCCTACAGTTTTCTCTAGAATACGTTTTAATGCTCGGTTGGTATTTTCAACTTGTCCACTTGTTTGTGGATGATAAGTGGTTAAGATTTATGAGTTACACCATATCTTTTGAGAACTTTCTCAAGTTAATTATTACAAAAATGAGTACCCCGATCACTTATTAAAGCTTTCAGTGTTCCGAACCTAGCAAAAAGACGTTTTAAGAAGTTGGCTACAACTCGTGCATCGTTAGTTGGGAGAGCTTGTGCTTCCGCCCATTTAGATACATAATCAATGGCAACGAGAATGTAGAGATTATTATGAGATTTTGGAAATGGACCCATAAAGTCAATACCCCAAACGTCGAATACTTCACATACTTGAATGACATTTTGTGGCATTTCATCACGTTGACTTATTTTTCCGGACCTTTGACATGCATCACAGGATTAACAAAGAAGGTGTGCGTCTTTGAAAATTGAAGGCCAATAGAATCCAGCGTCGTAGACTTTCCTTGCTGTGAGTTGAGGTCCATAATGCCCTCATGTTGGTCCTGTGTGACAATGGTTTAAGATTTGACTAACTTCGTCCCCAAATACACATCGGCGTATTATTCCATCGGGACAACTTTTAAACAGATGTGGATCTTCCCAAAAATAGTGTTTTATATCACTAAAGAATTTCTTTCGTTTTTGGTACGACAACCCTTTTTCAAGGAATCCACATACTAAGTAGTTTGCATAGTCTGCAAACTATGGAATTTCACTATAATCGGTTTTCAATAGATATTTATCAGGAAAGTTGTCTATTATAGCCGATTCATTTAGAACTTCTAATTCAGGATTTTCAAGACGAGAAAGATGATCAGCGGCGAGATTTTCTGCTCCCTTTTTATCTCGGATTTCAATATCGAACTCTTGTAAGAGTAAGATCCAACGGATTAATCGTGGTTTGGCATCTTGTTTTGAAAATAGGTATCTAAGAGCATAATGATCAGTATAGACCACCGTTTTAGCTAGAACGAGATATGAACGAAATTTGTCAAAAGCAAAGACGATATCAAGGAGTTCTTTTTCATTAGTTGTGTAATTTGTTTATGCTCCTTGTAATGTCTTACTAGCGTAATAGATAGGTTGAAATCATTTTTCCATTCTTTGGCCTAAAACGGCTCCCATTGCAAAATCACTTGCATCGCACATGAGTTCAAATGGTAGATTCCAATTTGGAGTTATCATGATCGGCGCATTAGTGAGTTTTTCTTTAAGAATATTAAAAGATTTGATGCATTTATCTGAAAAGATGAATGGAGCATCTTTTTCAAGTAGTTTATTCATAGGAGTAGCAATTTTAGAAAAATCTTTTATGAAACATCGGTAAAAACCGGCATGTCCTAGAAAACTCCTAACTCCTCTAACATTGGTGGGGTGTGGAAGTTTAGCAATTACATCTACTTTAGCTCTATCCACTTCAATTCCTTCACTTGAAATTTTATGACCAAGAACGATGCCTTCTTTAACCATGAAATGGCATTTCTCCCAATTAAGTACTAGATTTGATTTCTCGCATCTAATAAGCATTCGTTCAAGATTAATTAGACATGTTTCAAAAGTATCACCGAAGACTGAAAAGTCATCCATGAAAATTTCCATGCATTCTTCTATCATGTCGTGAAAAATAGCCATCATGCACCTTTGAAAAGTTACAGGGGCGTTGCAAAGTCCAAATGGCATGCGTTTGTAAGCAAAAGTACCATAAAGGAACGTGAAGGGGTTTTCTCTTGGTCCTCGGGTGCGATTGGAATTTGAAAATATCCGGAGAAACCGTCAAGAAAACAATAGTAACTGTTCCCAGCTAACCTTTCCAACATTTGATCAATGAAAGGTAAGGGAAAGTGATCTTTTCTGGTGGCGTCATTTAATTTTCTATAATCAATACAAACACGCCATCCTGTTACAGTCCTAGTAGGAATAAGCTCATCTTTTTCATTTGTGATGACAGTGATGCCACCTTTCTTAGGTACACATTGAAAAGGGCTTACCCATGGACTATCATAGATTGGATAAATTAAACCTGCATCGAGCAGTTTAATAATTTCTTTCTTAACAACATCTTGCATATTAGGATTTAGTCTTCGTTGGTGTTGCACATATGTTTTATGATTTTCTTCCATAAGGATTTTATGTGTGCAATACGAAGGACTTATACCTTTAATGTCATGAATCTTCCATGCAATAGCTGGTTTATGAGCTTTTAGCACAGAAATGAGTTGAGATTTTTCATTTTTCGTAAGAGAAGATGAGATTATTACAGGTAATTCAGATTCACCATGTAAATAAGTGTATTCCAAATGGTTTGGAAGTGGCTTTAACTCTAATATCGGTGGTTCTTCTATCGATGATTTGTATCGATATTTGTCTTCCTCTTTCAGCATTTGAAGTTCTTCTATTGTTGGTTCGTATTCATTAGCTATAAGTGTAGCTAACATTTCAGTTTCATCAATTGGTTCAGTTCCTTCTCCTAAAGAACATTCTCCTGTTCCTTATAATTCTAGAAATTCTTGTAATAATTCTGCATGTGAATCTATAGTTTGAACATAATAACAAGTATCATCTGCAGATTGCGGTTGTTACATGGCTCTATCAACAGAAAAGGTAACACTCTCTTCCTCTATACTTAGGATCAGTTTCTTACCGAACACATATATTATTGCTTTAGCCGTGTTTAAGAATGGTCTTCCTAATATAAGAGGAACTCAAGAATCTTCTTCCATGTCCAGAATAACAAAGTCTACTAGAAATACTAAGGTACCAACTTTAACTAGCATGTTCTACATTATCCCTCTAGGATATTTTATTGATCGATCTGCTAGTTGTATGCTTATTCGTGTTGGTTTCAATTCTCCAAGGTCTAGTTTAGTGTATAATGAATATGGCATTAAATTTATACTAGCACCTAAGTCTGCCAATGCTTCTATTGAACTAAGACTACCCAGAAAACATGGAATTGTAAAACTTCCAGGATCAGAGAGTTTTTCTGGTATCTTATTCAACAACACTGCAGAACAATTACCATTCATTGTAACAGCCGAGAGTTCTTCCATATTTCTTCTATTTGTTATTAGATCTTTCAGGAATTTAGCATACCTTGGCATTCCTGAAATCACATCAATGAAAGGAAGATTGATATTTATTTGTTTAAACATATCCAAGAATTTGGATTGCTCGGCTTCAAGTCTTTCTTTTCTCATTTTACTCGGGTGTGGAAGCGGTAGTTGGTATGGTTTAACATAAGGTTTAGCATTAACTGTGTTATCTTCATTAACCTTTTCAACTACCGGTTCTGATTCTTTCTCTTACTCAGGTGTTAACGGTACATATAAAGTTCATCGGGGTCGGAATCAGATTTCTCTATTTTGATGCCTTTTCCCTTATTATTTTCTTTTGCCTCATTAAATTGGGTCGGGGTAATTTCTATAACATCATCGGAATCCTCATCAGGATCCGATTCATCGGAAAATTGGTAATTTTCCCAATATTTTGCTTCCTTAGCGGAAACACCATTGACCATTATTAACTTTGGTCCATTGGTTGAGGATTTTCTTTTATTTGACCAGTTTTCTGTGGTTCCTACTATTCCCCCCTCCAGAACCTCTTCTTCTTCCGGTTCCTCTCCTTCTAGTTCCTCTTCTTCCGGTTCTGTTTCCTCTTCTTCCGATTCTTCGGGAACTTGTGAATCTTGCCAATATATATTCGATTCTTCGTTATTATTAGGTGAGTCATTCCGATTTGTGCTAGAGGTAGACATCTATCACACAATATCAAATAGGTTAAGAGATTAATATATCACACAATATTTACATGTTAATAATATATAGTTTCCAACAAAAATTTTAAGCATTCATTTTTAAAGAAAACACGGTCGAAGTCCAGACTCACTAATGCATCCTAACAAACTCGATAAGATACACTAATGTAAATTTTCTGGTTCTCTAAAACCAGCACTCTGATACCAACTGAAATGTCCCGTTCATATTGATTATAAAGGTTCCATATTAATTGATTTCGTTGCGAGGTTTTGACCTCTATATGAGACGTTTTTCAAAGACTGCATTCATTTTTGAAACAACCATAACCTTTATTTTATCAATAAAGGTTTTAAAAACATTACGTAGATTATCAAATAATGATAATCTAAAATATACTGTTTACACACGACCATTACATAATGGTTTACAATAGAAATATATTACATCGACATATGTTTCTTGAATGCAGTTTTTACACAATATCATACAAACATGGACTCCAAATCTTGTCCTTATTTTAGTATGTAACAGCGGAAGCTCTTAGTATTCACCTGAGAATAAACATGCTTTAAACGTCAACAAAAATGTTGGTGAGTTATAGGTTTAACCTATATATATCAAATCGTAACAATAGACCACAAGATTTCATATTTCAATACACATCCCATACATAGAGATAAAAATCATTCATATGGTGAACACCTGGTAACCGACATTAACAAGATGCATATATAAGAATATCCCCATCATTCCGGAACACCCTTCGGATATGATATAAATTTCGAAGTACTAAAGCATCTGGTACTTTGGATGGGGTTTGTTAGGCCCAATAGATCTATCTTTAGGATTCGCGTCAATTAGGGTGGCTGTTCCCTAATTCTTAGATTACCAGACTTAATAAAAAGGGGCATATTCGATTTCGATAATTCAACCATAGAATGTAGTTTCACGTACTTGTGTCTATTTTGTAAATCATTTATAAAACCTGCATGTATTCTCATCCCAAAAATATTAGATTTTTAAAAGTGGGACTATAACTCACTTTCACAGATATTTCCTTCCTCGGAAATAAGACTTGGCCACGGATCGATTCATGAACCTATACAAATATGTACATATATATCAAAGTATGATCAAAATATAATTGCAACCATTTTTATTATGTTTTAAAGATTTGTGTGTATTAAGTCAGTTGTCCTCGTTAGTAACCTACAACTAGTTGTCCACAGTTAGATGTACAGAAATAAATAGATATATATTATCTTGAATCAATCCACGACCCAGTGTATAGCCCAGTGTATACACGTCTCAGGCTAGATCACAACTCAAAGTATATATATTTTTGGAATCAACCTCAACCCTGTATAGCTAACTCCAACATTATTGCATATAGAGTGTCTATGGTTGTTCCAAATAATATATATATACATAGGTCGATATGATATGTCAAAACATTTGCATACGTGTCTATGGTATCCCAAGATTACATAATATATTAGAATACATGTATAATACAATATAAGTTAGCTAGGATATGATTTGTATAGATTTTTTAAACATTTCCCGTAGCTAAAAAGATCAAAAATATCCAATCTTGTTTTACCCATAACTTCTTCATTTTAAATCCGTTTTGAGTGAATCAAATTGCTATGATTTCATATTGAACTCTAATTTAAGAATCCAAACATAAAAAGTATAGGTTTATAGTCGGAAATTTAAGTTACAGTCAATTACTAAAGAGGTAGTCATTTCCGTCGAAAGAACGACATCTTGATGACCATTTTGAAAAACATACTTTCACTTTGAGTTTAACCAAGATTTTTGGATATAGTTTCATGTTCATATGAAAAATCATTTTTCCAGAAGAACAACTTTTAAATCAAAGTTTATCATAGTTTTTAATTATCCAAACCAAAACAGCCTCCGGTTTCACTACGACGGCGTATATCCGATTTTATGGTGTTCATCGTGTTTCCAGGTTTTAAATCATTAAGTTAGCATATCATAAAGATATAGAACATGTGTTTAGTTGATTTTAAAATTCAAGTTATAAGGCATAACTTTTGTTTGCGAACAAGTTTAGAATTAACTAAACTATGTTCTAGTGATTACAAGTTTAAACCTTCGAATAAGATAGCTTTATATGTATGAATCGAATGATGTTATGAACATCATTACTACCTCAATTTTTCTGGATAAAACTACTGGAAATGAGAAAAATGGATCTAGCTTCAAAGGATCCTTGGATGGCTTGAAAGTTCTTGAAGCAAAATCATGACACGAAAACAGTTCAAGTAAGATTTTCTCTCGAAATAAGATTGTTATAGTTGTAGAAATTGAATCAAAGTTTGAATATGAATATTACCTTGAATTATAAAGATAACCTACTGTAAATAACAAAGGTTCCTTGATCTTAGATGATTACTTGGAATAGATTAGAAAGCTTGGAAGTAGACTTGCAAACTTGGAAGTATTCTTGATTTTTATGAAACTATACTTATGGAATTTATGAAGAACACTTAGAACTTGAAGATGGAACTAGAGAGAGATCAATTAGATGAAGAAAATTGAATAATGAAAGTGTTTTTAGGTGTTTTTGGTCGTTGGTATATGGATTAGATATAAAGGATATGTAATTTTGTTTTCATGTAAATAAGTCATGAATGATTACTCATATTTTTGTAATTTTATGAGATATTTCATGCTAGTTGACAAATGATGATTCTCACATATGTTAGGTGACTCACATGGGCTGCTAAGATCTAATCATTGGAGGGTATATACCAATAGTACATACATCTAAAAGCTGTGTATTGTACGAGTACGAATACGGGTGCATACGAGTATAATTGTTGATGAAACTGAACGAGGATGTAATTGTAAGCATTTTTGTTAAGTAGAAGTATTTTGATAAGTGTCTTGAAGTATTTCAAAAGTGTATGAATACATATTAAAACACTACATGTATATACATTTTAACTGAGTCGTTAAGTCATCGTTAGTCGTTACATGTAAATGTTGTTTTGAAACCTTTAGGTTAACGATCTTGTTAAATGTTGTTAACCCATTGTTTATTATATCAAATGAGATGTTAAAATGTTACATTATCATGATATTATTATATATAATATATCTTAGTATGATATATATACAGTTAAATGTCGTTACAACGATAATCGTTACATATATGTCTCGTTTCGAAATCATTAAGTTAGTAGTCTTATTTTTACATATGTAGTTCATTGTTAATACACTTAATAATATATTTACTTATAATTTAACATAATTAACCAAGTGTATCAATATCTTAATATGATTCATATGTGAGACGACCCGACCCAATCCATAGGGACGAATACAATAACATATGATAACATTGCGAGGTACTTGACCTCTATATGATACATTTTACAAACGTTGCATTTATTCTTAAAAAGGCAAACTATCATTACATCAATATTTGACATTTTCGTCTAACATTTCATAATATCCAAATGACCTAATCTGTCATTTACTTATTTATATTCTCTATTGAACTCCAATGACTCGAATGCAACGTCTTTGTATCATGGCTTAAAAGGTCCCAAGTAGTATCCTTAACATGAGCTAATGCACAGCGGAAGACTTAATTCATACCTGAGAATAACATGCTTTAAAACGTCAACATAAAGTTGGTGAGATATATAGGTTTGATGCTAGCAGCGTTATAACAATGGAACACAAGATTTCATATATAAACATTTTAATAAAAATATTCTAAGGGGTTGAGCACTTGGTAACCATACTTAACATTTAATCACGTTGCATATTCCCTTTATTATGAAATCTTATTACACCGTACCAAGGTGTAGTCACGAAACGAAGTACTGTGCAACCGTTGAATACTGGTCGTCCAGTCCGGTTGGGGTTGTCAGGCCCGATAGATCTATCAACAGGATTCGCGTTTACAATACCGCTGTAAATAATAGTTACCAAGCTACAGGGAAGTATGCCAGTGGTACAACTCAACGTAGAATATATTTTTCAGTTACTTGTGTCCATAACGTAAATCATTTATAAAAAAAACAGCGCATGTATTCTCAGCCCAAAAATACTTAAAGTTTAAAAGGGACTATATACTCACCTAATGTATTTTGTAGTAAAAATACATATAACACCATTGGTAAATTATAAGGTTGGCCTCGGATTCACGAACCTATAGCAATTGTATGTATATTAATACATATAATGGTAATCGAACAAATATATATGTATATATTTATTAGTTATATTCTTCTTATATTCATTTTGGTATATAAAATATTAATCTTGTTATGTTATAAATTTTTAATATATATATCATTTGCTTGTGAAACTAGTAATTATTATGATTACATAAATAATATTTGTCATGTAAAAATATTAATTTTGGTTATATTTAATATTACTAATAATGATAGTAATGATTTTTAAAATTTCAATATGTTAACAATACTAATAGAAATGATACAAATACTAATATTAACAGAAATACTAGTAGATTTTATCATTTTTCATAATAATACAAATAATAATTATTATTATCATTATAATAATAATAATTGATAATTTTTATCCTAATACCTATATTTGTAATAATGATAATTATAGTTATAACACTAATGATAATTATAATAATGATAATCTTAATAATAATAATAATAATAATAATAATAATAATAATAATAAGAATTGAAAGTTATACCTTTAATAAATTCGAACTAAAAAGATGTGACACTAGTGTGGATCGAACCCAGGATCACCTGATTACCCGACAACACCCTAAACCACTCGGCTATGCTTGTTTATCTGTTAAGAACTCAACCCAATTAATTATAACCCGTATTTCTTTTCTATTCTCAGTTTCTTCCTCATGAACTCTAGGCGACCCATAGACCAAAGTTATTCATAGCACAAAAATTGATATAATGCTTGAATCATAAAACAGAAACGACTTAAACTAAAGTATTTAGTTACAAAAAAAAAAAATGAAATCGAACCATCAGTAGAAGCTGGGTTCGTAAAAAAAAAAAAATATAAACTCCATTGTCAAAATTCAGATTTTGTAACGGTTTTACACAATGATTTTTACATAAACTCAGTCTCAAATTATCTTTAAAAACTTTAGGGACCATTAATTTCAGTAAAAACTTCAAAACAATTTCGAATTACCTTATGAACTCGTCGATTGACTTTTCAAAATAAAAAGGTTTAACCTCAAAATTCAAATTCGATATTAACATTTGTAATTTAAAATCGTGCAGATAGTTTACATACATGATGTTTAACAACACTGCAGTTTTTGATTTTTAAATAAAACTCCAATTCGAATTTTTTGGCATAAGCATCGAGAACAGAGGTGTCGAGTTCTATCTTAAACTTTTATATAATTTATCCAATAATAACTGAATACTTATTATCGAATATATCAGTAGAAAGTCGTATGTTTTGATCCATAATATGAACCGAACAATTGTGATATATAATAGCTGTAAAAATTCGACAGGTAGTCACGGATCTATAGATATCAGATGAAGATAAAAACAGATGTTGACATTTATATAAAAAAATAATACGCGTGTTATATCTGTTTTTCATATTATATACGGTTATATATATATTAATTACTATAAACATATTAATAAATATAATTTTATGAAAATACTAATAATACAATAATATTACTAATAAAATTAATGATAATGATAAAATCATGTTAATAAAAATTTTATATAACAAAACTTTTTAGTAATAATAATACCATTTAATAATAATTACATTAATAATAATAATCATAATATCTCTTATATAATAATACTAAGTACACATATTGATAATTATAATAATTCAATGTTATATTAGTTTCAATAAATTTTTGTAATAATCAATGATAATAAAACTGTTAATATTAATATTTATTAATAATACAAAAAGTAATACTAATTATAATTAACAATAAAAAAAATGTTATAATAATTCTTACATATTAAATTTCATATTTATATGTTGTGTCTTTACAATAATAACAATAATTTACATGTTAATATTAATATTTGAAGTAGATAATAATATTACCATAGAAATTTTTATTTTTAATTTCTAATAAAATAAAAAAAATTGATATATCAACCATACATGTTATAACGTATGTGATGTTTACTATTATAAATATATATATTGAATATTAAATATTTATAAATTCTATATGTATTGCAACATATATAATATTCCAAATTATATTACCAATTATTATTTATACATATATATACACATAACTATTTACAAATAATTGTTCGTGAATCGTCAGGCATGGTCAGAGGATAACTGATTATCCGAATATAGTTTTCAAACTTTCTAGACTCAATGTTACAGATTTTGCTTATCGTGTCGGAATTATATAAAGGTTAAGGTTTAAATTTGGTCGGAAATTTCCAGGTCGTTACAATATGTACCTAGTAAGACGTTATTATAACGATAATCGTTATATATATCGTTTTCGAGTTTCTTAATTTAATAGTATCATTTTTTATGTATATAACTCATTGTTAAAATACCTAATGAGATACTTACTTATAATAAAATCATGTTAACTATATATATAACTATATATATGTCATCGTATAGTTTTTACAAGTTTTAACGTTCGTGAATCACCGGTCAACTTGGGTGGTCAATTGTCTATATGAAACCTATTTCAATTAATCAAGTCTTAACAAGTTTGATTGCTTAATACGTTGGAAACATTTAGTCATGTAAATATCAATCTCAATTAATATATATAAACATGGAAAAGTTCGGGTCACTACATGATGGTACCTACAATGATTACAAAAGAACAAAACACAAAAAGAAAAATATTTTTGGATTTTTGGGTTTTTCAATTTTTTAGGATTTTTATTTTTAAAACACACGTATTAAACAAATTATACAAGGATATACACTGTGCAAATTTATTAACGAGTCTTGCACTAGACTCCCCCTTCCTCTCAACTGATGCCCGGATGATACGCGGTTCCATCCTTCAACCCACTGGAACCTTTAATCGAATTTCTATAACCAATCACATTTAATAACCTAACATCCGCCATCTTTGACTCCTTGGTCAACTCACTAACATGCTCATCTTTCTCAAACATTGAATTCCTAACCCGATTATACAACTTCCTCATTGATTTATCAATAACACTATCATCGGGCAGTTTATCAACAAGCTTCTCCTCTACCTTTCCCCCACACTTATTAGGTTTACTAGCTTCAGTTTCAACACTAGTAATTACATTCACAAAATCTACAGGTGCAAGTGGTGGTTTAACACTAAAATTAGTCTGAAAGCTTAAGGTTTTACCTCTATCCCTCAAAATCAATTTACAAGTTCTCCAGTTAGTTAATGAACCGGCAGTTGCTAAAAATGGTCTACCTAAAATAATGGGTACAACCTTATCCTCCGGCATATCAACAACTACAAAGTCAGCTGGGAACTCTAATTTACCTATTTTAACCACCAAATTTTCAGCAATCCCTATGGGTTTACTAACCGACTGGTTAACCAATCTAACTCCAGTTTTAGTCGACTTAAGCTCATTCAAACCCAAATTTGAATAAACAGATAATGGCATAAGATTGATACTCGCACCTGAATCAGTTAAACACTTAAAAATTTCAGAGTCATCAATCCTACATGGTACTATGAATGGCCCGGGATCACCTAACTTTGGTGGCATATCACTCTTCTTCAAAATAGCGGCGCATTCCGCTTCAAGAAACGTGGAGGATGCCTACTCATGCTCACCTTTCTTTACCATTAAATCCTTCAAAAATTTCCCATAATTCGGCATACCTGCAAGAACATCAACCAAAGGTACATGCACACAAATATTATCATTAGTATGAATAGACTTACAAACAGTGTCCTTCAGTTGCTCGGATTGAAGAGCTCTCGGATATGGAATGGGCGGCTTGTACATTTTCAACTTAGGTGACAGTTTAACCTCTTCTTCCACTTTAATCTCATCAACACTAAACTCAGGAGACTCGGTAGACTCTACACTCTTAACTTCCGACTCTTGATTACTCGAACTAGAAGAACTCCCCGTTATCAAACTCATCAAGTAATTACTATACGCGGGAGTTATATCACTAACTCTAATCCAACCGTCTGTACCATTATGAGTATAAGTCGGTATAACCATATCGGAGTCATAACCCTCAAAACTAGAAACAGCATTCACCTACGAATAAAGAGAAACTTGAGGCTCTTTGTTCTTCACATCACTTCGGTTGTTATTAGTCAACATTGTTCGAGGCGGACCATTGTTGTTCGGATTAGTTTGCGTATTCTAAGGGAGAGAAACCGATGGTCTCTCCATTAGCGATTGAGCTATACGCCCACATCCCGTTCCAAATTCTGAATCGAGGCCTGCTGACTTCTCACTTGATGTTTTCTTGATTCACTATCTAGCCTCAACGCCGTGATGCTTTCATCTTTCTTTTTAATAAAACCCCGCAATAACTCCTCTAGTGAAGGACCCTTATCCACATACGTTTGATTCTGATTCCGATTAATGAACCCCGGTGGTCCGTTCCTTAGATAACCCGAACTACATCCTTGGTTATGATTATTGTATTGAGTACCCAAGTAGTTCACCTGCTCTTCCATAGATGCCTGATTACAATCCTTTGTGAGATTTGGTCCCTGACATAACTCACAACCAACCTTCATAGCGTGCATCTCTTTAGTCATCAATTCCATTTTTCTTTTTAACAGTTGCAAGTTGTGCTCTAACCGATGCGAGTTCATCACTAGTTTCGGTACTAGCGACATGAGTTGATCGAGAAATATCCATCTCTTGATGCCAATCATATGAATGTGTAGCTATTTCGGAGATGATATTGTAAGCTTCATCTGGAGTCTTTTTCATTAACGAGCCACCTGCAGCAATATCGATTTCTTTCCTTGTCGGCACATTAACACCCTTGTAGAAAATCTGGACCTTATTAAAATTCTTCAACCCGTGTTGAGGACAATTTCGAAGCATTTTACCGAACCGTGTCCAAGCATCATAAAGTGTTTCAGTTGACTTCTGAACAAAGTGATTGATGTCACTTTGCAATTTAGCAGCCTTAGAAGCAGGAAAGAAACGTTGCAAGAGTTATTCTTCCATAACCGTCCAACTGTCAATTTCACCTTCGGGCAATGATTCTAACCAGTCCTTAGCATCGTCTTTCAAAGACCAAGGAAAGACCCTCAAATAGATAACCGTGTCTACAACTTGGGCAATTTTGAACAAATTACAGATGCTTTTGAAGTTTCAAAGATGCTCAAATGCATCCTCTTTCGGTGTACCCCTGAACTGGAACTGATGAGTAATCATATTTAAAATCTACCCCTTAACTTCTAAATCTTTATCAACTACCGGTTGGGTAATGGCATGTCCATTACCAACCCTTGTGTCTTTCATCATCACTTCCATGGATTAACCCCTTGCTGGTTCACTCATTTTAACCTCTTCCTTAATATACTCAAAGTCAAGGATATAAAAAGGTAACTCTAAAAAACCTTCAGTGATTTCTTACTCAACTTTAGCTTTGATGCGTGTATGATAAACTCTAGACGATTCCAGAGTTATAAGTACCTAACCTGCGTTCACACCACAACAAAAAATAACACGTAAAACTGAAAATAACAGAAAAGTAACTTTCGTGAAAACAAGTTTCCATGAAAGGATCGAATAACTAAAAGCTTTTAAAATCCTAAGACACACCGCTCCCCGGCAGTGGTGCCAAAATGAAACAACCCCAAACCGTTTAACCAAAAACGGAGTACTTTTTTTTTTTTTTTTTTTGTTAGGTCCCAATATCACCCAAGTATACAAACCATTTCGACATAGTTATCCATATACAATTTATCATAATAACACGTTAAACATTTTATCTCGACTCTTGGTTTACAATGACACCATACATCCTTACGAGAATGTATTTCACATACAAGGTTTGACTCGACACAACCAAACGATGCGACCTCGAAACATTTATACAACACCACGGTTAAGACACAATAGCCCAACCCGATACCAAGAGCATAATCCCGAGGATCTACAAAATCCCCAATCCACATCCATATCCGAAAGCTACCCCATAGAGCCCAAGCGCTACTACGCAACTAGTCTATCAACTAGCTAGCTTCACAATCACAATACCTGTAAAAAGGTAAACAACGAGAGGGGTAAGCTAACGCTTAGTGAATGCAATAATTATACATATACATATATAATCTACTTACTTGCAAACACTTACACAATACCGCATACAAGCTAGCAATTCGACAGCCATGCAAACATCATGCATAAACTACTATCCACAATTCACAAGAAGCTAGCAACAACAATAGCATATAGTTCACAATTTAATATGCTAAATACAAATTCACTCAACCATGGTTAACCAATCGTACAAGGGAACGGTACTTGAAAGACCATCGGAGTTCATAACATCCATTAGTGTTACTTAAACACCGTGTAATCACTAATCCCCCGGGTGATGTCTTGAACACCGCGACTAACTCACCCCCATGACAATGTGGCGTCTTGAACACCGCGACGATTCCACATGTCAATCAAAACAATGAGTGGTGTCTTGAACACCGCGACAATTCCACTCCCATGACAATGTGATGTCTTGAACACCGCGACAATACCACATGTCAATCAAACAATGAGTAGTGTCTTGAGCACCGCGACAATGCTACTCGTTACTTAGAATGTGGTGTCTTGAACACCGTGACAATTCCACATTCATATCACACAAATAAATACATTATATACGTACACGCATAATTATTCCACTCACCTCGAGATGCATGCACAAGTCATGTATGTAAAGTCGCCACCAAACGCAACCGAGCAAGCTTTTACCTATAATATACATATAGGTATTCACACAATCAACACACATTCCCTTCAAGAGAATTTGACGCAAACACCCTTAACCAAGGGTTTATACCTACCTTCACAATCCACCCATTTAGACACCTAAGTGCAAAATACACCTTTTTATACATTTAACGACACCCGAAGGTCCAAAACTAACGAGACTAGTTCCCGCGTTCCCGAAATACCCAAATACATCAACTTTAGCCATTAAATGCATACTATCTTGTATATTGCCCAAAAACCCGTTTCATGGTTGACCAAATTTGACTTTATGGTTAAAATACCAATTTCAACCCGAAATCATTTCTCACGTTCACTTTCATTCAAAAATGCCATTTAACACTTAACAAAAAGTGTTTAACATCCATTTAATTCAATTTAGTGTCATTACCAAATTTGACCCAATCAAAGTCGACCCATTTTGACCTAAGTCTCAAAAACGCCCAAAATCACTAACGACTAGTGATTATATTACCAAAACACCAAATAACACCTAAAACAAGTATTTACATACTTAATTCACCAAAACTTGACTCAAAACCCATTTTGACACATAAACCCTAATTTTGACCCATTACAAAATTAGTCAACTCAAATACACCCAAAAAGGGTTCCAACGCTTCCAAAATCACTAAACTAAGTGAGTACACCCAAAACCAAAGCCTAATCATGGCCAAAACGTCAATCAACCCAAAACCCGCCATGTATCAAAAATAACTAGTTTCCATAAACCCACTTCATCATCTAAATGGGTTTTACAACTAAAAATCTAAAAACCCTAACTTGAATATTAAATCATAAAGATGAATTTCGGAATTAGAACATACCATTACTACCACAACGTAGCCGTGAACGAGGAGAACAACTTTAACTCTTGTGACCCGACCCAAAACACTCTTCTTCTTCCCCGATTTGAGCTTTCTCTCTCTAAACCCTTTACTCTCTCTCTAGGGTTTGGTGTGTGAGTGGGAGGGAAGGAGAATGAAGAGAATGAGGTTTGGATAAGATTGGGATCAGTTTTATGGCCAAAAACCCGTCCATATGTGAAATACCAACTTTGCCCTTCATTTAACTCATTAAAAGGCTGAACAGCACCAGATCGTGCCTATTGTCGCGCCGCGGAGCAATTTGTCGCGCCGTGGCCCAAAGGGTGATTTTAGAACATGTTTTTCAAGCTTTCTGACCTTCAACATAGGCATTTGTCGCGCCGCGGAGCAATTTGTCGCGCCGTGACAATTGCCTGTTTCATCCGAACTTCAGCAAACTTGTTTTGGCCATAACTTTTTGACCGTAACTCCGTTTTCGATGAATCAAATATCGTTGGAAACGTAATAAGATTTCCTTTCTAATGGTAAGGTTTTGAAATGTCAACTCAAACTTTATTTGGGATCGAAAAGGTACGTACACATCATGTAACTCAAACAACGTCCAGTTTTCTTCGACATTCGAACAAGCAACACGTGTACGCTTGGTACACTTCATGCACTCATCGTACAATCATCTTTATACTATTATACAACCAAGTATGAACATTCTAAAGATCAATCAAGTACCTCAGACATGTATGAAGAAAAACGGGATGTTACAACTCTCTCCCACTTAAATTCAATCACGTCCTCGTGATCCTAGTCACTTAACTAATCCGAACCTACACTCTATAGTCCTCCGACACACATCCAAACTCGATGTCTGCAACAATTCCATTAACAATTTACATTAATCCGAAGTTTTCACCACACGCTAATAATCCCTAGCGTGCATTACCGCAACAAGCGATATTTCACGCGCTCAACGTTCAAGCTGCCTCCATTAAAACTCTGCACTTTAACAGTCCATAACGCAACACTCAACCGGTCAATCAAGTATGTTCTCTATTTCAAGAACCAACCTCCCTCATTTCCGCAACCGGATTATTCCTTCAACGAAGAAATTTCGGTATCACCAAAATAATCACTCTAGGGAACACAAACTTTCCCATCGATCGATCCGCACACGATCACCAGTCTCTGGATTAATCCAGGACGACAATAATACACCACGAACTAGGAAAATCATCAACACTCGACACAGGGTTTCTCCTCCAAACCCTACAACGCATCCATACCCTACTGCTCCTTAGTACTAGCATGGAAACTATTCGTGTACTAGAATCCTGTCAATGGCGAATTATTATCCCGACAATTCGCAATTCGTCACACGACCCTTAAAATATTCACCGACGTCGGGTGAACCCTACTCCCTAGACCGTCCATAAAGGATGGCCTTGACATTTCCATGCAACCAACGGGTCGCATCACTAGGGAACACACTCTCGCAAACAAACAACAACCGCGTGTCTCGACGTGAGACAAACAGAACCGGCGCTCCCCGCCTCACAACCATCCACAAAGTGGAATAATCCACTGAAAATTCTCACGATCACGTTTCCCGACAGGGAAAATACAGTATTCACTGTCATCTCGAACTCGTACTCACTTGACAGTACTATCCGAGTTTCACATCTACCCAAATTATTATCACGAGAGCACCCACAATAACAATTACATTCTCTCACTTCCGTGATCTCAAACTTCACACTTGGACTCATACTGCACCTTGGTACTACACGACCACCTTACTTAAGAGGTCTTACACTTCACTTGATCTAGTACCACGGGAGCTTCCTCGGGTGGCAGTAAAAACTCCCCCACTTAGGATCTAGCTCCACATTCTTACCGCAAAGATGATAACATCCCGCGGAATTACCATTCCACAACACACATGATCATTCTCATCACTAATCATAAACACCGAATCGCTGCAAATTCACTTTAGGCTCTCAGAGCCGTCATACAAAATTACCGGAGGTGTCGTACACGCGACGACTTCGCACCTTCATACCACAAATCTCAATCGACTGCCTTAATCGTTCGCAAGGCGAACTCCGCCAAAGTCCCACATACGTCTCTATGCCTAAGCATACGTCATTACGATTAATCAATCGTACATCTCAGTCGAGATCGCCCGACCTTCCACGCAACGAACCCTTACCAACAATTGCTCACTCCCATGGAGAAGAGTGACCAATCCGACACAATAATTGCATCGACCGCAATATCAACACTTCACCTTAACCTTCGGCCTAACCGTCCATGAACTCCATTACCAGCTCACCGGTTATCTTCACCCATATAACACTTAAGAGCAACAAGATTCGCTCATCAGTCACTTCCCAAGAAGTATTTACCGAAATGCTCT
This sequence comes from Rutidosis leptorrhynchoides, assembly GCF_046630445.1. Lineage (NCBI taxonomy): Eukaryota > Viridiplantae > Streptophyta > Magnoliopsida > Asterales > Asteraceae > Rutidosis > Rutidosis leptorrhynchoides. Next base: position 158,789,864 of record NC_092341.1, on the reverse strand, counting down.
TAAACTTCGACTTTCTTAACCGTCGAATTACAATCACTCGTCGATCACTGTTGTAATCTCCGCTACTTCTAAGGGCATCTCACGGGCACTCTAAGCACAGAGTGATCACACCATCACCGGAGTTGAACATTACACTAGCAGGTATAAGAAGGCACCTGACGCAGTGTCATGCAGACTCCCACCACAATCTACCGAAATTTAGAAACTCGATCTTTGGGTTCCATACACCCGATGTCACCCATCTCTCAATAATAATGACCCGCAGTCATACCTACCCGGCAAACCTTACGGTTTATCGTCTTATCGAAAATTCCTAGCGATCACATGCTACCCGCAATAGTCCACAAGGCCAAACGATATAGCCTCACGAAACCCTTCATCTAACACTAAAGAGATGCTCGGGAACACCAAGTCTTACACCCTTCTACATCTCGATAACACCACCACTACAAGGGATATTCCGTTAGGAATGTTACCCTATAATCCATAACACACTAACGCAACCATTGTCATATGGGTCCCACTCACATGAGTTTAATGACCTAAAGACTCCCCGATTCTCCAATTCCAAGGCGACACACACAACAAGAATCCTAACACGATTCTCTAACCACACACTCTACCGAGTGTAACTCAAAACTACAATCATTAGACTTGTCGCATTCCATTACGGAATTCAAGTCCTCGTCGCACACACGTAAGCGTGATTCCGTCATCCCAGTTACGACGGGTAACTACAACCAGTCACAATCTCAATAATGCACCCACTACTTAGGGTGACTAAGCACGCACCAAAGTCGTGAGTTGGCTCGCTCACTTAACTAACCGAATCCATCGTACACTTCCCGACTCACAAAGAACCTGATGTGACAACAAGCACATCACTCGAGACTACTATACCCTAGGAACCAATAGAAGATTCCTAATTCGTCCCGTTCTACCCCAACCATGCCACGTTTCCTCCGTTCGGTACTTGTCATGTCATGCTTAGTGTCAAGATACACTTTCGTAATAATGGTGATCGGTCATTATTACAAATGTGTACCTTACCATTTCCACACGGTCACGCAAAGTACTTTACCCGGACTGACGCAACATTCACACAAAATAACACGCGATAAATTCTAGTACCCGAATGACCAAAGTCCTTACGTGAACTTGATCACTCAAAACCGTCAAACATACGAATCTCTCTAATAGATTCATTCCTAGGATACCACACAAAAGATACCTGTATATATATATACACCTATATACAATATAATAATAAATGTACACAAGTACACTGCAACCACAAGTCAACCTACATCCTAGGTGACTATCACTAAAACAATGTCCACGTTTGCCTACTTACATTAGGCACTAGCTATCTAAGGCACTAATTCACACACGAAATAAGGCCCCACATAATCACACTTTTGACAAAAATAAGTCCTAGTTAGTCACCTACTCTAAGGCACTAACAAATCTCAATCCGACCCGTATTCCTACAAGTCCCGCAAATAACGCACATCCGTCAAAAGTCTAAGACTAGACACCTATTCCAAGGTTACCTAATTCCCTTAGACTATGCTCTGATACCACTTGAAACAACCCCAAACCGTTTAACCAAAAACGGAGTACTTTTTTTTTTTTTTTTTGTTAGGTCCCAATATCACCCAAGTATACAAACCATTTCGACATAGTTATCCATATACAATTTATCATAATAACACGTTAAACATTTTATCTCGACTCTTGGTTTACAATGACACCATACATCCTTACGAGAATGCATTTCACATACAAGGTTTGACTCGACACAACCAAACGATGCGACCTCGAAACATTTATACAACACCACGGTTAAGACACAATAGCCCAACCCGATACCAAGAGCATAATCCCGAGGATCTACAAAATCCCCAATCCACATCCATATCCGAAAGCTACCCCATAGAGCCCAAGCGCTACTACGCAACTAGTCTATCAACTAGCTAGCTTCACAATCACAATACCTGTAAAAAGGTAAACAACGAGAGGGGTAAGCTAACGCTTAGTGAATGCAATAATTATACATATACATATATAATCTACTTACTTGCAAACACTTACACAATACCGCATACAAGCTAGCAATTCGACAGCCATGCAAACATCATGCATAAACTACTATCCACAATTCACAAGAAGCTAGCAACAACAATAGCATATAGTTCACAATTTAATATGCTAAATACAAATTCACTCAACCATGGTTAACCAATCGTACAAGGGAACGGTACTTGAAAGACCATCGGAGTTCATAACATCCATTAGTGTTACTTAAACACCGTGTAATCACTAATCCCCCGGGTGATGTCTTGAACACCGCGACTAACTCACCCCCATGACAATGTGGCGTCTTGAACACCGCGACGATTCCACATGTCAATCAAAACAATGAGTGGTGTCTTGAACACCGCGACAATTCCACTCCCATGACAATGTGATGTCTTGAACACCGCGACAATACCACATGTCAATCAAACAATGAGTAGTGTCTTGAGCACCGCGACAATGCTACTCGTTACTTAGAATGTGGTGTCTTGAACACCGTGACAATTCCACATTCATATCACACAAATAAATACATTATATACGTACACGCATAATTATTCCACTCACCTCGAGATGCATGCACAAGTCATGTATGTAAAGTCGCCACCAAACGCAACCGAGCAAGCTTTTACCTATAATATACATATAGGTATTCACACAATCAACACACATTCCCTTCAAGAGAATTTGACGCAAACACCCTTAACCAAGGGTTTATACCTACCTTCACAATCCACCCATTTAGACACCTAAGTGCAAAATACACCTTTTTATACATTTAACGACACCCGAAGGTCCAAAACTAACGAGACTAGTTCCCGCGTTCCCGAAATACCCAAATACATCAACTTTAGCCATTAAATGCATACTATCTTGTATATTGCCCAAAAACCCGTTTCATGGTTGACCAAATTTGACTTTATGGTTAAAATACCAATTTCAACCCGAAATCATTTCTCACGTTCACTTTCATTCAAAAATGCCATTTAACACTTAACAAAAAGTGTTTAACATCCATTTAATTCAATTTAGTGTCATTACCAAATTTGACCCAATCAAAGTCGACCCATTTTGACCTAAGTCTCAAAAATGCCCAAAATCACTAACGACTAGTGATTATATTACCAAAACACCAAATAACACCTAAAACAAGTATTTACATACTTAATTCACCAAAACTTGACTCAAAACCCATTTTGACACATAAACCCTAATTTTGACCCATTACAAAATTAGTCAACTCAAATACACCCAAAAAGGGTTCCAACGCTTCCAAAATCACTAAACTAAGTGAGTACACCCAAAACCAAAGCCTAATCATGGCCAAAACGTCAATCAACCCAAAACCCGCCATGTATCAAAAATAACTAGTTTCCATAAACCCACTTCATCATCTAAATGGGTTTTACAACTAAAAATCTAAAAACCCTAACTTGAATATTAAATCATAAAGATGAATTTCGGAATTAGAACATACCATTACTACCACAACGTAGCCGTGAACGAGGAGAACAACTTTAACTCTTGTGACCCGACCCAAAACACTCTTCTTCTTCCCCGATTTGAGCTTTCTCTCTCTAAACCCTTTACTCTCTCTCTAGGGTTTGGTGTGTGAGTGGGAGGGAAGGAGAATGAAGAGAATGAGGTTTGGATAAGATTTGGATCAGTTTTATGGCCAAAAACCCGTCCATATGTGAAATACCAACTTTGCCCTTCATTTAACTCATTAAAAGGCTGAACAGCACCAGATCGTGCCTATTGTCGCGCCGCGGAGCAATTTGTCGCGCCGTGGCCCAAAGGGTGATTTTAGAACATGTTTTTCAAGCTTTCTGACCTTCAACATAGGCATTTGTCGCGCCGCGGAGCAATTTGTCGCGCCGTGACAATTGCCTGTTTCATCCGAACTTCAGCAAACTTGTTTTGGCCATAACTTTTTGACCGTAACTCCGTTTTCGATGAATCAAATATCGTTGGAAACGTAATAAGATTTCCTTTCTAATGGTAAGGTTTTGAAATGTCAACTCAAACTTTATTTGGGATCGAAAAGGTACGTACACATCATGTAACTCAAACAACGTCCAGTTTTCTTCGACATTCGAACAAGCAACACGTGTACGCTTGGTACACTTCATGCACTCATCGTACAATCATCTTTATACTATTATACAACCAAGTATGAACATTCTAAAGATCAATCAAGTACCTCAGACATGTATGAAGAAAAACGGGATGTTACACAAAAATTTAATATGCGTTAGACACACCTAATCTTATTGTAATATAGTTATGAATTCGTTCACAGAGAGCAGCGTTTAAGATTTTAAGACTGATAATTATTCTGAAGATTTATGTTGTAAAATAGGGGTTTGAATAAACTAATAATGCGAAAATAAATAAAACGAATAACCAGATGGATGAAGTAGTGTTCACTCAGATGATTCACTAGTGAGGTGGATTGTTCTTTCAATTAAAACTGATTAAATGTCTGATAAGTTATAATTCAATTATTCAAACTTGACTGACTAACATTAATCTCATTTGAAACAATCAAATCATATATGATAAAACTATTGTGATTCAATCTAGGTTAAACTCACATAAAACCTTAGTTACACCGATCACTCGGAGTAACTACACGACTGTGCTATCAAATTACCAATTAATTACCATTCACACTCACATGTAAATGTCGAAATCTCCTAAGAGTTGAAGCATAATCCGTTTATCACTAATAAACTCACATAAACTAGGTAAAAAATTATGTAATTAAAGTAAAGCAACCAATTTGCACAATAATGGATCTTTTGGTTGAACACAATAATCATTAATCATTTAGATTCAGCTATTAAGATTTGATCCGGATTAAAATCACTTAAAATCCTAACTACAAAGATCACTCAATGTAATTATCACGATTATGATGCAAACCTTGAAGGTATTTCGTATGCCCGAGAGACATATTAAATTAATGTGGCTAATGTGTTATGATCCAAGTCGGGTCATACCCAATAACAAGCTTACCAACACTTTATATGTATTTATTTTAACGGTTGGATTGTTAAATAAATACGCGACACTTGAACTTTAGAAAAATCGATTTTCTAAATAATAATCACTTGAGATAAATTACTTGGATAATTTATATATGATGTGGATTTAATTATTTATAGGTTTAAATAATTTTGTTATGTTATATTTTATAAAATGGTTTATAAAATTATTGCAAGTAACAAATACATGTTTATTTTATACAAGTTTTATAAAATTATTACAAGTTTTATAAAATCATTCTTGTTATAAAATAATGGATGGTGGGCAGATTTTGGAGCCCCAAGAAAGTCTATCCCATGCTTATTCTTGTTGCTTTCCATAACACAATTCCACATATACATGTCCTTTGACTAGTAGCAAGACATACATGCAATTGTACATCAAAATTCTGCACAAAACTCTCCTAAAACCCAGCTGAATTTTGTGGCCTTTTGGGAGGAAGAAAGGGTTCTTCATTTGGTTATTGCAAGCTCAATTCAAGTGTTATTAAATCCTAACCAAAGGCTATGTGTTGGTGCAAAAGCTTGGGGTATTTCTCCTTGAGGTTTCATCACTTTGAAGCTCCATTCTTCATCATCTTCATCATCTTCTTTTGAACTAACCCTCAACTAGCTTGAGGAGGTATAAACTCTAAACCCACTCTTAGTTTGTAATTATGTTTCACAACTTGATCCTTATTGGGATTTAACTTTAATTGGTTAAAGATTTACAAGTTTCAAAATGTTAATCTACATGCTTCCGCTTTCTTAATTCTTAAAATGGTTTAAGTATATTTTGAACTTGTTAAAATCCCAACAATGGTATCTAGAGCCGAAGTTGATGGAATATGCTTCGAGATGATTTATTAAACCCACTATAATTTTGCATTCTATGAACATGCATGAAGTAGAATGTAAAATTTTTGGTTTTGGATGGTTTGTCATTTTGGCCAAAATCACTTGTGATTCTGCATTCTGTATTGTCAATCACTTGTGATTCTGTACTGCCGATCACTTGTGATTCTGTACTGCCGATCACTTGTGATTCTGTACTGCCAATCACTTATGATTCTGTACTGCCGATCACTTGTGATTCTGTACTGCCGATCACTTGTGATTCTGTACTGCCAATCACTTGTGATTCTGTACTGCCAATCACTTGTGATTCTGTACTGCCTATCTCTTATGTAGTTAAAGTTCACAATCTAAGCCTTGACCTTATGTTTGGTTGCATGCATGGTTGATTGATATTTATTCAATTGGTTTGTAATAATATTTATTCATTTGGCATGTAATAATTCATTTGGTTATGTAATTTATTTTATATTTGGTATGTAAAATAGATTAGGTTGTAATTTCATTTTTTAGACAAAATGTATTAGGATATATTTTGTAAAATGATGAAGAATGATGAAGACTTGAAGAACACATGAAGAAGCATTTGGATGCAAGGTTAAGTGGGAGATTTGAAATCCCCTACTTTGTGTAATTACCCCTTACCCGGTGGCATTTTGTTTTCGGCTAAACAAAATGCTTACCAAAAGGCTTGATTGTGAACATGTTGTTTTGCATGCTTGGTTGTTTTGTATGATTATGTGGATTGTATGTTTGTATGCTACAAGTTAATCACACAAGTCGACAACTAGAAAATGGCAATTTAATTAGTTAAATTATAACATTATTAACGACATGCAAAACGTCAATTTAAATGGTTAAATTAAAAATGGCTAAAAGGACATTAATAATCGGTTATTAAGAACATGATAAGGATCATATATATATAAAATGGTTTATATCAAGTAATTGGCTAAAATTACAAGACTTAAAAATGGATTTCAAATGAACCATACACTAAATGCATGTTGGTGTATGGCATAAAAGTTTTCTCAAACTAGAATTAATGAAAACTTAAAATCCCTTATTAACAAGGCAAACAAGTTAAACGCCATCCTTTTGTGCAACACTTAAAAATATTAGGGAACTCACAATGGGATAAAGGTCACCTAACCGTTATGAGCAAACTAATATGATTAAGGTAAATTTCGCACACTTGTGGGATAAAGGTCACCTAACCACTTGTATGTTAAGTTTACATGTCTAAACAAGTAGGACGACTTGATTTGGAAATCATGAACTTAGGGTCACCGAAGCATGATGAACAAATAGGCGTTGATGGGATAATATGTCATGCAAAAGGATTGCATGATCCCATAACTTAGAAGTTGCAAAAGGATTGCAATTGTCATATAATGACTACCTAGCTAAATCAAATGACGGGATAAAGGTTACCTAACCGAAATTTGGTTTACCGTTGGATTCTAAAATTTAATATATATATCAATTGGATTTAAAGGGTATTGATTGTTAAATTTAAAATCGATACTTAAATGAACTTTGTTAAATTTTGTAGATGGCCGCCAATAACAACAACATGCAAAACGCACCTATTAACTTGAACAACCTATCATTAAGGTCTCTCCTCGAGAAAGACAAACTCAACCATACGAACTTTATGGATTGGTTCCACAATCTTAGGATTGTCCTCAAACTTGAGGATAAGGCGTATGTGTTGGAAGACCCCATTCCCGATCAACCCAACGAGGATGATACGGAAGGCATGGCTTATTGGGATAAGTATTGCGCCGATTCGGTGCAAGTTGCTTGCCTAATGCTTGGGACTATGATACCCGAACTCCAAAAGGATTTCGAGCATCATACTGCATACGACATGATCACACAATTGAAGGAGATGTTCCTACAACAATCTCGTGTCGAGCGCTTTGAAACGGTCCGAGCGCTTCATGCATGTCGTATGGACGACTCCCAATCCGTTTCATCTTATGTCCTTAAGATGAAAAGCCTCATTGATCGCGCAAACCGTCTTAATCTCAACATATCTAATGAGCTAGCCACGGATCTTATCCTAAACTCCTTGTCAAAGAGGTTTGACCAATTTGTAATTAATTACAATATGAATGGGATGGATAAGACCATTGGCGAACTTCATGGCATGCTTAGGACGGCAGAAACTAGCATGGGTAAGAGGGCTTCACCCGTGCTAATGATCAATGACGATGGGTCCAAAGGTAATAACACCTCTAAGCCAAAGGCGGCTAAGAGGAAAGGACCCGCCCATCAAGGCAAGGGAAAGGGGAGGATGGTTACCCCAACCAAAAACAAGAACAAGAAGCAAAAGGTTGCCGGACAAGCAAACCCCAAGGAAGACCCGTGCTTCGGTTGCGGTGAAATGGGTCACTGGAAACGAAACTGCCCGGTCTACCTTAAGGAGTTGAAAGAAAAGAGGGATGCGGGGCAAACCTCAGGTAATATATATATGGTATATATAGAGCTTAGTATTACTTCTTCTAATACATGGGTATTAGACACTGGATGTGGAACTCACATTTGCAATTCTTTGCAGGGGTTCAAAAGAAGTAGCAAGCAAACGGGAACATCAAGTCTCTTTATGGGTAATGGAGCCAAAGTGCAAGTGAAGGCTCAAGGAGACTTTGTATTAAAGCTTCCAAGTGGTTTGGAACTTATTTTGAACAATGTTTTGTATGCACCGGATTTATGTCGAAACATTATTTCAGTTTCCTGTTTAAAACAATGTGGTTTTTATCTTAATTTTGTTAATGATGATATTCATGTTTATTTAGATAATGTATTCTATTTTAAGGCTTCACCTTCAAATGGAATTTATGAATTGGTTCATGATGACACATCATCTAGTAGCTCAATATACCATACTAGCACTAAGAAACTCAAAAGGGATTTGAGTGATTCCTACTTATGGCATTGTCGCCTTGGTCACATAAACAAGAATCGAATGCATACACTTCAAAAGAATGGCCTTTTGAAATCAAATGAACTAGACTCGTTTGATGTATGTGAATCTTGTTTACAAGGCAAAATGACCAAAGCACCTTTCAAAGGAACCTATGAAAGGGCTAAGGACTTATTGGGATTAATACATTCGGATGTATGTGGACCCTTTAAGCCCATAACTAGGAATGGTGAAAGATACTTCGTTACTTTCATTGATGACTTCAGTCGTTTTGGATATGTCTACTTGTTAAGACATAAGGACGAAACTTTTGAAGCATTCAAAGAGTATCAAAGCGAAGTACAAAATCAACTCAATAAGACAATCAAGGTACTTCGTACTGATAGAGGAGGTGAATACCTAAGTGATGTTTTCCAAGATCATCTTAGAAGTTGTGGGATTATCTCGCAACTCACTCCTCCTGGAACACCCCAACTGAATGGAGTTTCCGAAAGGAGGAACCGAACCCTAATGGATATGGTTCGATCTATGATGGCTAGAAGCTCGTTACCTCTATCATTTTGGGGTTATTGTCTATGCTCCGCGGCTCGTATTTTAAATATGGCCCCAACCAAGAAAGTGGAACGAACACCTCATGAGATGTGGTTTGGAAAACCTCCATCTCTATCATACTTAAAGGTATGGGGATGTGAAGCTTATCCTAAGCGTTACGTCCCTAATAAGTTGAATGCTCGATCCACGAAGTGTATCTTCATAGGATATCCCAAGGATAATATGGGATATTATTTCTATGATCCATCCGAGCAGAATGTATTTGTTGCTCGGAAGGCGGAATTCCTTGAAACTAAGTTCCTAATGGAAGGAAGTAGTGAAAGGAAGATAGATCTTGAAGAGGTTCAAGATCAAGTAGATGATACACAATTGGTTAACACTAGCACTCAACATGAAAATGTTGAGAGTGATCAAATGGATGATCAAAATACACAAGACATTCGCAGATCTGGTAGGATTAGTAATCCTCCTGAGAGATATGGGTTTCTCATGGATGGTTGCTATGTGGTTGATTTGGATGAACCAATAAACTACCAAGATGCTTTATCAAGGATTGATAGAGATAAATGGCAGGAAGCCATGAACGCTGAGATGCAATCCATGTATGACAACCAAGTTTGGGAACTTGTTACACAACCTGCTGGCTCAAGGCTAGTTGATTGTAAATGGCTTTTCAAAATGAAAACCGACATACATGGAAACTTGGATACATATAAAGCTAGACTTGTAGCAAAAGGTTTCACTCAAACTCAAGGGGTTGACTATGATGAAACTTTTTCGCCTGTGGCAATGCTAAAGTCTATTAGGATATTACTTGCCATTGCTGCTCATTATGATTATGAAATATGGCAAATGGATGTCAAGACCGCTTTCCTAAATGGATATCTTGTGGAAGATGTTTATATGGTTCAGCCTGAAGGTTTTGTTGATCCGAAATATCCTAAAAAGGTATGCAAGTTAAAGAAGTCAATCTACGGATTGAAACAAGCATCTAGAATGTGGAATCATCGTTTTAATGAGGAAGCCGAGAAATTTGGCTTCATTAAAAATGGTGATGAAGCTTGTGTATATAAGAAAGCTAGTGGGAGCACTATCATGTTCCTTGTACTATATGTGGATGATATATTGTTATTTGGAAATGATATTCCGGCAATGCAAAGAGTTAAAACTTGGCTAAGTAAATGCTTCTCCATTAAGGATCTTGGAGAAGCACAATACGTTTTGGGGATTGGGATCTACAGGGATAGATCCAAGAAACTGATAGGTTTGAATCAAAGTGCATACATTGAAAAGATCTTGAAAAGGTTCAAGATGGAGAACTCTAAGAAAGGTTTGGTACCTATTCAAAGAGGAACACTCCTTAGTTCATCTCAGTGCCCCACCACGAAAGATGAACAAGAGAAAATGAAGAAGGTCCCCTATGCGTCTGCCATTGGGTCAATCATGTATGCAATGATATGCACTAGACCGGATGTGTCATGCGCTCTTAGCCTGACAAGTAGATACCAGAATAACCCAGGAAACAGTCATTGGATTGCTGTCAAAAGTATATTGAAATACCTTAGGAGGACTAAGGATATGTTTCTGATATATGGGTCTGGTGAGGAGGAACTAGCTGTAAAAGGTTACGTGGATGCAAGTTTCCAAATTGATCGAGATGATTCTCGATCACAATCCGGTTATGTCTTCACATTAAATGGAGGTGCGGTCTCTTGGAAGAGTTCAAAACAGGATGTTGTTGCTTTATCCACTACAGAGTCGGAGTACATCGCCGCATCATTGGCAGCTCAAGAAGCTGCATGGATGAAGAAATTCATCGACGACTTAGGAGTAGTCCCTTCCATTCAGGACCCTCTTGAGATCTTTTGTGACAACGAGGGTGCGATTGCTCAAATCAAAGAACCTCGTGCTCACCAAAAGACCCGTCACATTGAGCGGAGATTCAACTACATAAGGGATGAAGTTGAAAAGGGAAAGATATGTATTCGCAAAGTTCACACAGATCTTAATATAGCGGATCCTCTCACGAAGCTCTTACATGGAGCAAAACATACTGGACATGTTTGTGCATTAGGGCTTCGATATTCTAGTGATTGGTCATGATCTGTTTTAAGTATTGTAACGGAACGAAATTGTTCAAACTCATTAATATAATTATGGTATTAATTTATTTTGAGTTATGTTCCTATTTTGCATATTTTATCCATGAATAAGTAATTATTCTAAATTCCGTAGTCGATCACATTTGTGGGAGCAAATGTGAGGGTTAGACTATTATGAACTTGGATTGGTATACATTCACGGACTGAATGTGGGGCAAGGTTGCTACCAAGGTTCATAGATATTTGTGGGATACAAATATTGGAAGACCCGCTCTCAAGATTCACTAAATGGAGCCTTTGTGGTTGATCACATGTAATCTTGAGTAAAGGCGAATATCATTGTATCCTCTGACCTGAGATACATATTGGGTTCAGATATTTGCCAAGTATTTGTGCCTTGATTCTTTCCTTCGCTATTCTGAAATATGGTAGTTCATAAGGAGGAGCTCAGGTATAATGCAAGGTATATATTTAGGACATATGTAGTCAAGATGGAATTTGTCCCTCTTATTCGTTGAGAGTCAGATGTCTAAGGCCTGATAAAGTTAAATCTAAAGGAGAGTGATCACTCTGTATCTCTTGGATTTAACATGACATCTAGGATAAAAGGATGTAATGAAAAGATTCACCTATTCATATTCGAGATGGGAACTCGAAAGGAATGATGTTATTGAATGGCACAAAGTCATAACATATTGGGGGTGATGGACGGTCGTTAGGTGGTATCCATCACTTGCATTAATTTCTTATGTTTCTCGTGCAAGTGGGAGATTGAAGGTATTTCGTATGCCCGAGAGACATATTAAATTAATGTGGCTAATGTGTTATGATCCAAGTCGGGTCATACCCAATAACAAGCTTACCAACACTTTATATGTATTTATTTTAACGGTTGGATTGTTAAATAAATACGCGACACTTGAACTTTAGAAAAATCGATTTTCTAAATAATAATCACTTGAGATAAATTACTTGGATAATTTATATATGATGTGGATTTAATTATTTATAGGTTTAAATAATTTTGTTATGTTATATTTTATAAAATGGTTTATAAAATTATTGCAAGTAACAAATACATGTTTATTTTATACAAGTTTTATAAAATTATTACAAGTTTTATAAAATCATTCTTGTTATAAAATAATGGATGGTGGGCAGATTTTGGAGCCCCAAGAAAGTCTATCCCATGCTTATTCTTGTTGCTTTCCATAACACAATTCCACATATACATGTCCTTTGACTAGTAGCAAGACATACATGCAATTGTACATCAAAATTCTGCACAAAACTCTCCTAAAACCCAGCTGAATTTTGTGGCCTTTTGGGAGGAAGAAAGGGTTCTTCATTTGGTTATTGCAAGCTCAATTCAAGTGTTATTAAATCCTAACCAAAGGCTAGGTGTTGGTGCAAAAGCTTGGGGTATTTCTCCTTGAGGTTTCATCACTTTGAAGCTCCATTCTTCATCATCTTCATCATCTTCTTTTGAACTAACCCTCAACTAGCTTGAGGAGGTATAAACTCTAAACCCACTCTTAGTTTGTAAGTATGTTTCACAACTTGATCCTTATTGGGATTTAACTTTAATTGGTTAAAGATTTACAAGTTTCAAAATGTTAATCTACATGCTTCCGCTTTCTTAATTCTTAAAATGGTTTAAGTATATTTTGAACTTGTTAAAATCCCAACAAACCTACCATTCAATTACCGATTAGTTCCTTAATACAATCACTTGAAATCAAAGCCCTAATCGTCTAGGTCACTAAATGTGTTAAAGTACATGTTATCTACCATCAATTATCTCACAATAACTAATTGATAACATATATAATTGAATTAAAGTAGAAAGCATGCATAACAATGGGTCTTTGACCAAACTTAAATAAACTAAATCAATCAAACTTTAAATCCATGAGATAAAGAGCAATCCAACAATCAAAAGCTATTACATCTGAGCAAACACTAAGGGTTTTAGCCAAACATGATCATAAAATCAAACAAACAATGGAAACAATAAGAATTAATAGTTTTATCACTAAAAGAGATGAAATCTAGAGTACCAATGATGTTGTAATGATCCAATCTTCAATCCTAGATGAAAGCCCTTTAGATTTAGTGAAGAATGGCTTTTGAATGACCAAAATCGCCTAACCCTAGCTCCCAAATCGTCAAAAACAAGTTCTCCCCGTATGCAGCTCGAATTTTAGGTTTTATAAGTTTTTTCCCATTTTTAGAAGATCCTGGATAGGTAAGTAGGGATCCCGATTAGGGAAGTAGAGATCCCTAATAGGGAAGTAGGGATCCCTGATGGTGATCCTTCTTTTTCAGCTTTTTTCAACTTTTTAGCTTGGAGATCCCTTATACGGATCTATGGAGATCCCCATTACGGAAGTATTTCTGATCAAAATCTCATAAAATCAAGTAGATCCCAATGGGGATGTGTTGAGTTCCTTGATGGGGATTGCTACAATTTTAGGCGTTTTTTCTTTCGGCTCACCGGATCAGCTCGGATGACAAATACACTTCAAATCTTCAATAAAAACTCATAAATTAGCATGAATCTAAGTTTTCCCTCTATCATACGCAAGCTCAGTTTTCCATCTAAATAAGTATTAAAACTTCACACAACGAACGTGATACCATGATATTTAGGACCGATATTTCAAGATATATATATATATATATATAGTTTAAGACCCGCAACCTTGCGGGTTTTTAGTAATAGTTTTGTAAGGATGTCTGATAAATCAAACAATAAATATTTAACGTCAAGTTGTTACATATTCTAGTCAATTAATTAACAAATCAACCACTACTACTACGACAAGTCTAAAACAACAACATCCAATGCATTACTATGTTAGAGGCAAATCCTCTGTTTAAGTACAAATTTTAAAAATACTTGGGCTACTGCTTCGAGAAGAAGAAATCTAAGCAATAAAAATGCTAGCAAGATGAGTGTTACCAAATTGATATAAAATATATTATACGTAAGCCTAATAATATATCATTATTTTTAAAAGATGGAGAGCATTAAAGAAGAAACTTGAAACATAATGCTTTAAACTTGTGACGACCCGGAAATTTCCGACCAAATTTAAACTTGATCTTTATATGATTTCGACACGATAAGCAAAGTCTGTAATGTTGAGTCTCAAAAATTTTGAACTGTTTTCATATATACAATCAACCTTTGACTGCTCTCGGCGATTCACGAACAACTATTTGTAAATAAATACATATATATTTAAATATATATACTAATTTGAAATATAATTGGAAATAATATATGATTTGATTGCTGGAAATAAATATGTAAAATAATATGCGATGTAATGAAAACTATTATTGTATATATATATATATATATATATATATATATATATATATATATATATATATATATATATATATATATATATATATATATAAATATTACTTGTAAATATATAAAATTATATTAAATTTTATTGTTTTAAAATATAAAATATATTTATTTTAGTAGTTAAACTTGCTATTTATATATAGTAAGAGATTATATTAAAAATAAATGATTTCGAGCTTAGATGGTAAACGAAATAGCACTCCGTAAAAACTGTCGATAAGATATTTTAGTTAGATGCACGTTTGATTCTTCTTTGATTATAATAAGTATTATATTTTTATTATTATATTATTGATATTACTATAATATTGTTCTCAATTAATTGAATCTATCATTGAACTTATTTAAGCAAATATGATTAAAGGTTACTGTTTTGATTATTTTATTTTTTTTTCCTTTTTTCGTTCCCACCATCAGATTCATAAGCATTATATATTATATATATATATATATATATATATATATATATATATATATATATATATATATATATATATATATATATATATATATATGCATTATTATAAAAGGTAGGTTAGTGGATGTGGATACATATGTCTTGTTCTAGTCGACACATACCCACTTGAGTTCCCTTTTTCTGTTTCCTTTCATTTTCTCATTTACCTTACACTGGTCACGTACTATCAATCAAACAACATGACTGTACATCTTAGAATTATTATTACTTTATATTATACTTTTTGGTGATGCAAATCACAAACAACTAACCACACATTTCATTTAAACATTTCATCCATGAGTGAAATGAATAAAGCGATGTACTGTGTTTGTTCTACTACATATCTAGTCTATATATAAATATATACATATAGGCCTACCATTCATAAGCTAACAAATATTTGATCATCTTCTTTCAATCATCAACAAACATCACCACCAATATGATCACAAACACCGCTGCACTTTCCTGCTTTCGATTATGCTTTCAATCATGGCCGCTGTCTTTTTTGGTTTGCACCAAAAGTCGAACACCTATTTTACTGCTACTATTCGAAGGTTAACAACACGATCCAAACACCATAAACAAACCTTCAACCGATGACCAGGAGAACCACCATCACCTGCCTAAACTACTCGAACAACCACCATTTCAACAATTAAGTGTACGTTTTAATGTAACCGTTTCATTTTCTGTTTCACGTTCGAACACCAATCACCACCATTGTTTCTATTCGTTTATAACTAGACCACCATGTCATCCTTGTTCTATTTATTATCTGTTTTCTACTACAATCAAACAACCATCAAATCCATCATGAATTGCCTTCTGTTGTTGCTATTAAACTTCCTATAGCAACCAACACAAAACCCATTATTGTTACTTCAAATTGCTGTGTTACTGCTACATCTAATCGATTTATTTCAAACTACAATCACCTTCTTTATCTTCTCTCTTTCTTCATTCCCTTGTGCAATAACAAACCCTTTAATAATCTATAGCTTGTTTCTGTTTGTTGCTAATACTAATCGATACTCTTCATGTTTCTAATCAATCCCTCCCTAAATACTTCTGTTCTTCTGTTTTTTGAACCCAATAACTGAACAACCCAAATACATATTGAAACTAATCGATTATCACTGTCAAATGATCCTGATTTTGTTTATTTCTGTTACTGTTTCAATTAGCGCAAACTATTGCACGTTTGTGTTATTGGTTGACAAACTTTAAATCAAATAACCCTACTTGATACCCGGTATTATTTATTTATTCGTTTACTTTTTATTTTGTTGCTCCTGAATTACTAGATATCCTGTAAATGGACTGATTTTGAGTTATGTATTGGGCCATGATTTATTTCGGTTGGGCTGTTTTGATGTGGATCCATTTAGCAAACAAATGGAAATATCTTATTATCTTGGGCCGTGTTATTTTTTTTCATTCGACTTCTATTTGGACTGTGACACAGTTTCCGTTTCCTATGGATCCGAACAGTATCAATGAATGACAATGATGGTGATAACACATAAAATGATAGATATAGGATGATGATCATGATCACGAAAGTGATGATAATCATGAGAGTTGATGATGATAAACTAATGATGTAAGATCATACGAGAGTAAGATAGTGATGATAATGCTTCGTGAATAATAAGGATAACGAGAGATGATGCTAATAGAAAATGATAATTATATTATATGTATGATGATAATGACGATATTATGATAAGATGATGATGATAGTGATGCTCCACGAGTATGATAATGATGATAGTTAATTATTTCATGATGATGATGTTGGGATGATAATGACGATTATGATTAGATGATGATTAGGATTATGGTAATATGATGATGATGGTAATAATACATGATGATGATGATGAGTAACATGTCGATATGAATATTGATGATACATGATAAAATGAAGATGGTATGATAATGATTATGATGTCGATGATGGTATTTAATAGAAAAACAGAAATGGACAAAGGGTTAAGGGAGTTATCGGGTTAGCGGGACGTCGCGGGTTCAAACCCGGACTTGGGCATTTTTTTAAGGGCTACTTCTTTGAGGTAGTTTACTTATTACACTTTATCATTATTACTATTATTATTATTATTATTATTATTATTATTATTATTATTATTATTATTATTATTATTATTATTATTATTATTATTATTATTGTTGTTGTTGTTGTTATTATTATTATTATTAATTATTATTGTTATTAGATTATTACAAATATTAAAAATATAATTATTAGTATCATTCATACAATTAATATTATTATCATTATTGTTAGCATTAGTAATATCATTATTATTATTATTATTATTACTCTTATTATCATTATTATCATTATTATCATTAGTAGTAAAGTTATTATTATCATAGTTATTATTATTATTATTAGTAGTATTATTATCATTATAGTTATTAATATATATTATTATTATTATTAGTAAAATCATAATTTTTATAGTTATTATTATTAGTATTCATTATTATTAAAATTAATATTTTTATTAAAAAGTATCATTTTTATTAAAGTTATCATTTAATCATTTATATTAAAAGTATCATTATTAACCCTATTATCATTATTACTATTATTATTTTTATCATTATTAATATTTTTTAGTATTATTATAATATTAACAAACAAACAATATATATATATATATATACAAAAATATATTTAAAACATATAACATAACAAAATTTATATTTTTATTTATTTTAAATATATAAAATGAATATATGAAACATATAGGTTATTAATATAAAAATGATATAACTAATAAATTTATATATATATATATATATATATATATATATATATATATATATATATATATATATATATATATAAATTTGTTCGATTACAATTATGTGTGTTAATATATATATATATACATAAATGATATAGGTTCGTGAATCTAAGGCCAACCATGCATTGTTCAGTATCGTCATATGTATTTTTACTACAAAATACAGTATTGTGAGTTTCATTTGCTCCCTTTTTAAATGCTTTTGCAATATATATTTTTGGGACTGAGAATACATGCGCTGCTTTTATAAATATTTTACGAAATAGACACAAGTAATCGAAACTACATTCTATGGTTGAATTGTTATACCGGATATCGCCCTTGTTGAACTTGGTAGCCTAAGAATTGGTGTTTATTATAATTGCTACCAATTGACGCGAATCCTAAAGATAGATCTATGGGCCTTGACAAGCCCCAGTCAGAGAATTTGAACTACTTTAGTACTTCGATGTTTATATGTTTGGGGATATTCTAGATGCATTTTGTTAATGTCGGTTACCAGGTGTTCAATCCATATGAATGAATTTTAAACACTTGAGAGTGTATGATTATTGATTAAATGAAATCTTGTGGTCTATTAAAATTATGGAAATGATTAATTACGATAAACTAATGAACTCACCAACATTTTGGTTGGCACTTGAAAGCATGTTTATTATCAGGTATTAAAGAAATCTTCCGCTGTGCATTTGCTCATTTTAAAGATATTACTTGGAGTCATTCATGGCATATTTCAAAAGACGTTGCATTCGAGTCGTTGAGTTCATCAAGATGAATAATAAGTCATTCATAGTCAGGATATATTATGGGATAGTGTGCATGCCTATCAACTTTTGTTGTAATGAAAGTTTATCTTTTAAAAACGGATGCAATGTTTGTAAAATGTATCATTTAGAGGTCAAATACCTCGCAATGTAATCATACGTTATTGTATTCGTCCTTATGGATTAGGACGGGTCGTCTCAAAACTGATCAAGATTATTACACTATATATTAGTTACACAATCAATGCATGTACATTTTTTACAACCTTTATGTATTGGGTTTCCGATACAGGGGTCAGAACCCCGGAAAACCTTTCTATAACAATAACAACTAAACGATTACAACAAGGAGAGGATGTTTTTAGTGTACATCTCAAACACGTACAATGTAAACCTCTAAAATGACTAAAATCAAACGCAAACTAACACAAGGTCCAATACTACACAAATGACCGAGAAAAACTTTATTTCCATAAATCTTCACGGCACTAATATCCATCTCTATATCCAGCCCAAAATAAACCCAAAATCAAGTTAAAAATAATACCAGATCTTACACTTATGATATTGACTTCTAAAAGTCAAAACATCATCAACTACCAAATCCATCAAACAACTTTCAAACCATTGAAGAGGAAACATAAGAGAAAACTTATGTTCATAAATTCGTATGTTAATACCACTTGAAGTAGATCCAGATGTGCTTGTTGAGCTGCTTATGTGTGCTTGAGCTAATTGAGTCGCCTCCACTAGCAGCCTGCTCATACTCTTGTTTCTCCATCCGAATTGAGTAAGTGGGGACACTTTCATCTACATACAAAGTATGGATTCAATTGACCATTATTTAATCAATATATGAATTACGACATTGGAAAATGTTCTACTTACTCAGTTACTCACCTGTTTCAACTTCTGTTGTACCACAAGTGGGGCGACGTTCTAAAATCATAAAAAGATAGCATGCCTTATTTTATACCCAGATTTAGTAATTAGTAATAGTACATCAAGAACATAGCTCACAAAGTAGAAACATAGTCTAGTTTCAAATCCGTAGTAACACACGTGATCTCATGGTGTCATTTAAAATATATAAAGATAATTTCCTACTTCATTTATATGCTCGCAACTCGCAAGCCACCCAACCACTTATTTTGCTAGCCTTTTGTAGAACGCGAGTACTAAATATGATAAGTAACAAACTTTACAAACCGAGAAAAGCATATAGCAAGTAAAGATGTAAAAGTTGGTAAACGAATCATAATTTAAATTAGATTTTGACTATGCCCAAAACTTGGGTAGCATGATTAATATCATATTCACTAAATTCTTATAGGTTAATGAGAAGATTCATATTCATATCCACGTGCTTAATTATCATCAAATACAGAAATTTAAGCATCCGAGAAACACAATGCAGAAAATTGGTCATAAAGTAAGTGATGTGTGCAGCGGTGTATACGAAATACTATTTATATTTTATTAAAAAATACTATTAAATACGATACAATTTACATAAGTTAATTATTTATTTATAGAATGGATATACCTAAACCTTGCTACAACACTTATAGGTAGTGTACCTAATCGTAGAGTAGTGTAGTTTTTAGTAAGTCCGGTTCGTTCCACATGGAGCGCGGAAAACTTAACACTATATTTATTTTACAACGTATATTTGTATAAAGATATATATATATATATATATATATATATATATATATATATATATATATATATATATATATATATATATATTAGTAATATGGTAGTATTATTATTATTATTATAAAAGGGGGGTTTTACCGTTTAATAACCGGTTTGTCGATTTTAAGTCTTAAATCACAGTTAAAACCTAATGCAAAATATTTAATATAAATATAACTTATTTTAAAGCGTAAAGTAAATGATGATTAATAAAAATGCGATAAAATAAAAGTACGATAAATTAAAGTACAATAAATAAAATGACGGTAAATAAAAGTGCGATGAGATATAAAATAAGGAATTATGCTTATTTAAACTTCCGTAATCATGATGTTTGACGTGTTGATTTTAATTTATTACCAAGGGTTAATTGTCCTTTGTCCTGGATTATTTGATATGTCCATCTGGTTTTGTCCATAATAGTCCATCGGTCATAATTATAAAGTGCGAGAGTCTTCGCCAAATTAACCTTATACCCGAAGTCAAATATTCCAACTAATTGGGGATTTAAACTGTAACAAGGTCTTAATACTTTGTTAATGATTACACCAGGTTATCGACTGCGTGTAATCCAAGGTTTTAATACTTTATTAACAATTACACCAATTACCCTTGAATGTAATCCACCCATGTTTTAATAAGTCCACTGACTATTAATCCATTCCCGTGTCCGGTCAAATGAATAATTATTAGTATTTATAAATATCCCGCCCACCGTACCCAGTCAATCGTATGTGGTTATATATAAATACATCAAATTATAAATCTCTATATTAAATTAACGAGATATCATTTAGTTAATATAAAGCCCATTAATAGCCCATATTCCAATTTCCACAAGTGTCGGTCTTTTGTCCAAACCCCAATTATGGTCCAAAACCCAATAACCCCATCTTAATATTTAGTCCAACATCACGATTAATTCGGCTTAAATAAGCATAATAATAACTTAGCTACGAGACATTAATTTAAAAAGGTTGAACATTGTAGTGACCCGAACTTTTCCATGTTTATATATATATAATAAAATTGTTATTTACATGATTAAGTGTTTCCAGCATGTTAAGCAATCAAAATTGTTATGACTTGATTAATTGATATAGGTTTCATATTGACCACTCGAGTTGACCGGTGATTCACGAACGTTAAAACTTGTAAAAACTATATGATGTCATATATATGGATATATATATATATATATATATATATATATATATATATATATATATATATATATATATATATATATATATATATATATATATATATATATATATATATATATATATATAGTTAACATGATATTATGATAAGTAAACATATCATTAAGTATATTAAAAATGAACTACATATGTAAAAACAAGACTACTAACTTAAGGTTTTCGAAACGAGACATATATGTATCGATTATCGTTGTAACAATATTTAACTGTATATATATCATATTAAGATACATTAATACATTATATTATCATAATAATGTAATAATTTAACATCTCTTTAGATATAATAAACAATGGGTTAACAACATTTAACAAGATCGTTAACCTAAAGGTTTCAAAACAATACTTACATGTAACGACTAACGTTGGCTTGACGACTCAGTTAAAATGTATATACATGTAGTGTTTTAATATGTATTCATACACTTTTGAAAGACTTCAAGACACTTATCAAAGTACTTCTACTTAACAAAAATGCTTACAATTACATCCTCATTCATTTTCATCAACAATTCTACTCGTATGCACTCGTATTTGTACTCGTACAATACACAGCTTCTAAATGTATTTACTATTGGTATATACACTCCAATGATCAGCTCTTAGCAGCCCATGTGAGTCACCTAACCATGTGGGAACCATCATTTAACATCTAGTATGAAATATCTCACAAAATAACAAACTAATGGAGCCTATATGATACCTCCATATTCACGTGATTTAGGGAGTCCACGAACACATTCATTTTTCAACCTACATGCATCAAACTACTCTCTCTCAAGTGTTCTTCCATTGTTCTAAGTGTTCTTCATCATCTTCATCAAAATATAGCTCAATCTAATTCATAAATTCATACATAAACCAAGTTATAAAACAACTACTCAAGAACACACCAACAACACTTTCAAGTTTGCTAGCTTACTTCCAATCTTGAAAATCCACTTTGAGTGATCATCCAACCTCAAGAAATCTTTCTTATTTACAGTAAGATATCTTTATAATATAAGGTAATACTCATATTCAAACTTTGATTCAATTTCTATAACTTTAACAATCTTATTTCGAGTGGAAATCTTACTTGAATTTGTTTTCGTGTCATGATTCTACTTCAAGAACTTTCAAGCCATGCAAGGATCCTTTGAAGCTAGATCTATTTTTCTCATTTCTAGTAGGTTTATCCACAAAACCTGAGGTAGTAATTTCATAACATCATTCGATTCATATATATAAAACTACCTTATTCGAAGGTTTAAACTTGTAATCACTAGAACATAGTTTAGTTAATTCTAAACTTGTTCGCAAACAAAAGTTAATCCTTCTAACTTGACTTTTAAAATCAACTAAACACATGTTCTATATCTATATGATATGCTAACTTAATGATTTAAAACCTGAAAACACGAAAAACACCGTAAAACCGGATATACGCCGTCGTAGTAACACCGCGGGCTGTTTTGGGTTAGTTAATTAAAAACTATGATAAACTTTTATTTAAAGTTGTTCTTCTGGGAAAATGATTTTTCTTATGAACATGAAACTATATCCAAAAATCATGGTTAAACTCAAAGTGGAAATATGTTTTCCAAAATGGTCATCTAGACGTCGTTCTTTCGACTGAAATGACTACCTTTACAAAAATGACTTGTAACCTGTATTTCTGACTATAAACTTATACTTTTTCTGTTTTTATTCATAAAATTAAGTTCAATATGAAACCATAGCAACTTGAATCACTCAAAACGGAATTAAAACGAAGAAGTTATGGGTAAAACAAGATTGGATAAATTTTCTTGTTGTAGCTACGTGAAAATTGGTAACATTTTTGTTGATGTTTAAAGCATGTTTATTCTCAGGTGAATATTAAGAGCTTCCGCTGTTGCATGCTAAAATATGGACAAGATTTGGTTTCAGCATGCTTGTATAATATTGTTTAAAACTGCATTCGAGATTTACTTTGTTGTAACATATTAATATTGTAAACCAATATGTATTGGTAGTGTGTAAGTGTGATATTTTAGATTATCATTTCTGGATAATCTAGGTGGTGACTTTTTAACCTTGTCGATAAAATAAAGGTTATGGTTTGTTTTTAAAAACGAATGCAGTCTTTGAAAAACGTCTCATATAGAGGTCAAAACCTCGCAACGAAATCAATTAATATGGAACGTTTATAATCAATATGAATGGGACATTTCAAACATAACTTACAATGAGTATAATCGCGTAGTGTTACACAGACAGAGTTTTGACTTACAAAACCTCAAAACATTCTCTACAATAACCTTATTATTATTAATTTAATATTAAAATTATAATTATAAAATATAAATATAAATATATTGAGAGAGAGTAAGAGATCAGTGATTGAGGTGTAAAAATTCGGCAGAAAATATTCCAATTTATAGGACTTGGCCTGCTACAGTAAGCCATGCGATCGCATGGGTTTAAGCCTTCCTGGCCATGCGATCGCATGGCCGCCTTCTCCTGGTCACAATGAGTTTAAAACGTTGGCTGCTCGATTATTTAATATATATAATATAATATATATAATTTTATATAATTATATATATTATATTATGTTCTTGTGCATAGTTGGCTTGTAATTTTAGCTTCGTTGACTTGTGCGTTGATGCTCGGTTTACGTCTCGGTTCCGAATTTTCGAACGTCCTTTCGTACGCTTAGATATCTTGTACTTTACATTCCGCGACTTGTACTTTTGTAATCTTTAGACGTTTCTCATCAATAATTTGAACCACTTGGATTGTATCTTGTACATTTGAGCATTCTGGTCATTTGCGTCTTCAAATCGTCGAATCTGTCTTTTGTCTTCACCTTTTATTATTTAAACGAATATTACTTGAAAATAGAACAATTGCAACTAAAAGCTTGTCTTTCTGGAAGGATTATGCTATGAAATATATGTTCGTTTTTAGCATTATCAAATATTCTCACACTTGAGCATTGCTTGTCCTCTAGCAATATAGAACTTGAAATAATATAATATATCACATGAATCACTTCTTTATTCTTCACACTTTGTACATCAGTGATTTTAATACGGCGGTATGAACAATGATAATAACGATGTGGTTTACAGTCCCACATGACTATGAAAATTTAGATCCTTTAAGGAAATTGGATCTTTATTAAAACTTTTGATCTTGGGAAAATTCAATCTAGCTTTTACCCTAGATAAGTTTTCCGGAATAACCCTTCACCGGTGTTTGCAAAATGTTTTTGTGGGTTTTGTGGGTTTCAGATTTTAAAATTTTAGTTCAAAACTTGCTGTTTTGTGTCACCCACTTGCTAACCTTGTATTTGGAAAGCACACGTCCAGTTTACTTGCTCTGTATATTACCTTTTGGTAAACTACCGTCCGGTTGTAAAGGAAAGCGTTGAACAAGCAACTGTTAAGGCAATATCTAATGACATGCAGATATTCATGGTCAAAAACGTGTCGAATGCAATTACTATCCTTTGTAGGAGCAATAGTAAAGATCACCCTATAATTTTTCGGTCTGGCACAAGGTCCTGTCTTCGACCATGCTATGCAACCAACATTCTTACGGTTGACACCCGATTTGGTTCTGGTAACCTAATGAATTCTAGTGATTTCTTAAGATTTTACGTTCAATGGTAATGAACGCATTGAAAATTGGTTTTTCAGAAAACAAATCGGTTTTAATTTGATCAAAATATTTTCTCGTTCAAGCTTGAGTTTAGATATCATCAAATTCTATGAGTTTGTAATTCTCAATCTTTAAGGTCAATCTCAAGGATTGAGTAATATGAGGCTTAAACTGATTTTTAATCTTTAAGGAGATTATCCTTTCTCGGGGTCTGATTCATTAGTCTTATCAAGCTAATTTGCACGGCGCCCTCCCCATTTTACGAGACAAATCCTCTCATGGATAGGATAAGTTTGACCACTTGGCAACCCTGTTTGATGCTGAGGTCCGTGGATTTCCAGCTGATTTTCGAAAAAACTTTTCAAGGTTTTTTGTAGACTCTACAACTGGTCTGGACGACAACTTCCTGACCTAAATCAAGAAGCGCGTTTCTTTTTCGGAAGACTTTACTTCCTTCATTTCTTTTTCTGGAAGACTTTACTTCCTTTTAAATCAAGTGGCACATTTCTTTCAAATATATTATAAGAAATTGGGTAAAACTGATTAAAATCGTCCAACACAAAAGTACTTTCAATTATTTGTACAAAAATATGTGATATGTGATTTAAATAACTTGGTAAATTTTTCCCAAACTTGGATTTTATATTTCTTTCTTTGCCTTTTTATTCTCTTCTATTTCATTTTAAATGAATTCAATCGTTTTGGGTTGTTTCTCAATTTATGTCCTTTCCGAGGTAACAATAATTTCAGTGTTAATACCTAGTTTTATTGTTCATAAATATGTATAAACAAGATTTTGAATTCATTTATTTGAAAATTTTTAAAAATTTTACAAGAAGTGAGTAGTCAGTATATAAGACTAGGACTGTTCTTTATTATCAGAGAGCACTAGATTCTAATACAAGTACTGCTTTACTAGTAAAATTTAACGGTGGCTATTAAACCAAGTGTATAGTCAAATGTTTAAAACTCGAAAGAATTTAATCCCTTCCCACACTTAAGATCTTGCAATGCCCTCATTTGCAAGAAATCAGTAACAATTTAAATTATTGAGGGAGATTAGCGTAGAAAAATGATTAAATTTTACCAAAGTTTCCAAACATATTGTTGTTTATTTGAATGATAAATGATGCACATCATTTGTTCATTCCTGCAGTTGTTATTTCACATATATTTTGCATCTTGTCGTCAAAATTAGTAGCTTTTGCTGAACTTAATGCCAGTCTTTGAAAGTTCGTTGTTTTACCATGTTGTGTATAATTGACAATATACATACAATACAAATATAAACATACAATGTAATTTGAAATGGGACTTAATATCCCACTTTCAAATTATAAATATGAAATATTAGTAACAAAATAATAAAAATGTTAAAAATTACATCAAAATATTAATTGTTTAAACATAAATAGATAAAAATGATAAAAAGATAAGAAATCACCAATGGAACACTATCAATCTGGATATGGATTCCAGTTCATGTTATCGTTCGGGTTTCATGGCTCGTTGTAGGTGTTCTGATAGGCTTGGTTAGGGTTGTATATGTTATAGGACGGTTGCATGTCGGGCTGATGTGGTGGATAGTATGCAGGCTGAGTCAGAATGTAGTTTTGTGGGACCTGATATGATAGATGGCTCATGATCTGGTGCTGATGAACTTGCCATCTATCGTGCTGGCGTTGCCTAGATCGCTCGTACTCATCCGTAGCTCTCCACTGCTCATATTAACGATGCCGAGCCTCGTTATTCAATTCCAACTCTTCTATACGCTGATAGACATCGGTATAACTATCCCTAATGACATCCCTAATGTCATTTGCTTCCTCCATCTCCTCGTCCGACCCTCTTTCTACATGTGGTCGGGGACCCTGATATGGTATTGCCCTATTATGTCTCCTTAACAATACCTGTGCCCCATGATAAACCGATAGACCTTTAGTCTCGGTTTGTTCCTGAACCACGATCATTGGACCTCCTTGTTCCTTATCTACACCCAAGTACTCTCCTATCAGAGTAACAAAAATTCCACCTCCTATTATTTCCCCCTCCTGTATACCTTCCACCATTTTGGACAAATAATAACCAACACAGTAGGAGATGTTAACAAAGCTTCTGGGGTCTCGAATACACTTAAGGTAAAATAGATCATGTAACGTAATCTTTTCCTTATTTTTAACCCATTGTGTAATCGAGTTCGCTAAAAACCTATGAATAACGTGAAGCTCCGCCTGTCAATATCTAAATAGGAGTGTTTTCCACCCCGCCTAAACACCTCAAATTTTGACATTCGCTTCCAAATGGCATTAGTGTCAAAATCTCTATCTACCCTATCACCGTTATAAATCAAAGCTGTACAATCAGGTGATAATAAATCAGCGGGGGTATAAATTTATAAGGCCCTAGCCATGTCCATCATAGACATCTTATACATCCTACCTCCAAGCAGAAATCTAAGAAAACTCTTATCTTCTAACATAGATACATCCTTATTAAGTGCTATAGTACTCATTAGTTCAACACACCACTCTTTATATACAGGTCTACGGTGGTAAACAAACGTTCACAGTTAGGAAAAGCAGAGTTCCCATACCTTTGGATTAGTAACTGCCTAACTGAGTTAGCTAGGTTGACTTCTTCCAAAGGTCTCCAATCTATCACCCTTGGTACTTCCACATTTTTGGTGTAAAGCTTATATTTGTTGCATTGGTACTTCAGGTAATCTGTCCAGTTTCGCTCAAATCTGAGATTGGGATGTAATTCCTGTTCATGAACTCTTGAGTGTACTATTGACTCGTGAGACGGAAATTGTATGTAGGCAGTAAAAAATTGTGGTTCCGGTTCATAATATGGCACGTGTTGATCATAATGTTGTTGCTCCTGTTGTGGCTCAGGTTGCATCTCTGGCTGTGGCTCTGGATCAGCTTGTCTAGATGATGATGCACCGTTAGTATCTGTATTTCTCTGCAAAACACATTAGACACAAAATTGTGCATCCAAATATGCATTAGTGTTAGCAAAATAACAGATTAACACAATTTCAATAACATGCTTAATTCCTATTAAACCTATACACATTTTCATATTTTTATCAATTCTACAATTTTTCAAATAAGCATATATGAAAATGTATACAAAGTTCATAAGCATTCAACTCAAATAACATGTTAAAATAATCATTATTAGCTACTAAACAAGTTTCAAATGGCATTTATCTCAAATTAATCAAGTTTATGAATTTTAGACTTAAAAAGTCCACTTTGATGCTCAAAAATCATGTTTAGGATCAAAGTTTGGATCATTTACCACACTAAACATGTTACACTACTTAATTTTGCAATAATTCATAATAAAAATTGGCCATAACCTGTTTATATCAAAAAACTCCAAATTGCTCAAGAACACTAACCCTAGATTTCTAAAAATTTTGAAGTTTAAGGCTTCAAATCATGACAAATAGCATCAATCTAGGTTATACAAGCATGAATACGAAAAATATAACTCTAATTAAGCTAGAAATTATCAAAAAAATTAGGTAAAAATTGCTCAAGAACACTATAAATTTGAAATTAAAGAGTGTATTGTGTAGAAATTTACCCCTTTTCTTGAAAAACTTCTTGGTAACAATCTCCTCATCATGTTTTAAGTGAAGATTTGGTGAATTTTGATGAAAAATTGGTGTTTTTAGGAGTGTTTGTGTGTGTATGTTCGTGTATGTGTGTGTAAAAGTGAGACAGAAGCAGTTCGATGAGGTTTTGATACCTGACCTGCCCAGGACACCCATGCGATCGCATGGTTTTCCAGGGCAAACCCCATGCGATCGCATGGGGTCTGTTTCTCTTTCTTTTCTTTTTTTTATAAAACCTTTAACTTATAAAACAAATAATTAATTTTTAAAATTTTGTTTTCATTTTAGACTTAGGTCGTTTTGGTACGTTCACCTAGTTCGTCTCTTGACAAAATTTTAAAATTTGTCATTTTAAAGCGATTGTTTTAAAAGTAAAGATTTTTGGGTTTTTTTTAATATTTTTGGCATACTTTAGATCAATAAAATTAAAAATAATGATAACAAAATTTCTCGTCTCGCCCTCGGGTAAAGCAATTTCGGTTCAACGACCTAGTCTTCAACTCACGATGAATTTTAGAAATCATTTTTTTTAACTTAATGAAGTAAAGTAAATTTTGTTTTTAAATTCACACCAAACTTAAATTTAAAATGCATAAAATTTCATATAAATATTATTAATATTTACATTATTTTTACAAAACTTATATTTAAAATAATATAGTTATATATTAATTTTAAAAACAAGGTAAAAATCTTTTTGGTCTTTTATCCCACTTTAATCAATCAAATATTAACAAAAATATACGTCCCTCTTTTTAGTAAAGTAAATTCGACTATATTACCTAGTTTTACTCCTGACGAATTTCTGAAATATTTTGTATTGATTGATTAAAGATACTTATACCTTATGAATCAACGGTAAATTTCGCAGTGATGAATTAAATTTTTGTCTGATATCAATAACTTCAGTTTATTATACCTAATTTTATTGAATATCAATTTAATACTTTATAGCGAACGATTCAGCATTTATTAACAAAAGGTTAAAAGCAATAAATAAAAATAAAATAAAAACTGTACATACTTACCTATGAGATAGAATTCTCAGAGACCTGCTTTAGTCGACTCATAGGAGAGTCGTTCGATTTGGTTTTTCCATAGCTACATAAGCGTATCCACGAGTTTTCAATAACTTTTCTTCTAAACATATGAACGGTCCTTCTCTGCATAGAGTAACGAATTCAGAATTGGAATGTGTCTGTGTTCAAGTATTTCCCTTCATGTGACCATTTTACGCATTTATGATATCTTTCAAGGTGTCGTGCTCTTCTTTTTGTTGCGGATTTTGATTTTCCTTTACCAAAATGTGTCTTATGATGATCTTTTCTGAGTTCTTTCCTCACTTCGTCCATTTTGCCTCTTATGAATGATACCAGTTCACTCGGGAAAGTGTTATTATTACGTTTAGTAATCATAGCGTGTAGTAGTAGACCATAGTTCAAATCAAAGGAATTCTTCATCTCGTAAAAACCTAAAAACAACAAATATCAGAATGGAGGGAGAAGACTAGTTCTTTAGGGTCTGCTAGGGAAAGACCATTTGGATTTCATTCTCGAGAACTACACGAAAATAGAAAATCTAACTCTAGACATCATTATATTATCCTTAAAATATTCGATTCTCCCCACACTTAGTTAGCTGTGGTGTCGAACTTGTGATTAACTTCATTATTAATTTCAATTGGACCATCAACAACTTGCATATCTCTGACTTTTGCTTCAAGCCATTTGTTGATTTCCTCTGTAACATTCACAAATTCAACTAACATTACCTTTTCTTTAGGTGATAATTTGGATACTAATCGGTTACATAACTTAAAGTTCCCCTTAATCCTAGCATCTTGAATCCGTTTATAAAGTTTCTTCGTTGAACTGTTAAAAACGGGGTCATCTAATTTCATACAACAATGGGGTTCTTTGTTATCAGTTCATCATTGGGTGTTACTTCATCTTCCCCTCACTTAGGCATTTTTATTGGTTCAACAGTTTTGGTTGGTGGAGATTTAGACTTTCGATTCACAAAGGTGACCGATTTGTCACCATCACTAAGTGTCATTCTACCCTCTCTTACATCAAAGAACACCTCGGTGGATGCTAAAAATGGGCGACCTAAAATTAGAGGAATATCAAGGTCTTCCTCCATATTAATAACTATAAAATCTGCAACAAAGATCAAACTTCCCACTTTAACAAGTAAATTGTTGGCTATTCCAACCGGGTGTTTAATGCTTTGGTCAAATGATTGAACACCTATGCTGGTTGGTCTTAGTTTACCCACCTCTAATCTTTTGTATAAGGAAAGAGGCATAACATTACCACTTGCTCCTAAATCTGCGAGCCCATTATACATAGCACCATCATTAAGCAAGCAAGAAATGATAAATTCACCTGGGTCTCCTATTTTAGGAGGTGGAGTTAGTTTGTTAACCTTTTCTGGGTGATCTTTTCTTGGTTCTTTCACTTCTACTTGGACTTCTTGTTCATATTTTACCCCTTTTCTTGTAATGGGAGGCCTATATAAAAATTCTTCTTCATCACTCCAATTTGAAACCTCCCCAACTTCCAATATTGGCTTTTCAGATGTCGTTGAAAACATATTTATGTTTTCATTCTGAGGATTTTCTTTGGTGGTGAAATTATGATTAACTTCATTGTCAACTTCCATCGGACCATGTATGTAATGTTTGACTCTGTGACCCTTAACTTTAAATTCAATCCCATTTGAATTTATTAACTCTATTGTTCCGTATGGGAAAACTCTTTTGACTATGAATGGTCCAGACGATCTAGATTTCAATTTTTCAGGAAATAGCTTGAATCGTGAATTGAAAATAAGAACTCTGTCTCCTTCCTTAAATTTTTTTGAACTTCTGAGTCTTTTATCGTGCCATTTCTTCGTTCTTTCCTTATAGATTAACGAATTTTCATATGCATCATGTCTTAATTCTTCTAATTCATTTTATTGACTTAATCGTAGACGACCAGCTTCATATAAATCAAGATTACACGTCTTCAAAGCCCAAAA
The DNA here is from genome assembly GCF_046630445.1 of Rutidosis leptorrhynchoides. Classification (NCBI taxonomy): domain Eukaryota; kingdom Viridiplantae; phylum Streptophyta; class Magnoliopsida; order Asterales; family Asteraceae; genus Rutidosis; species Rutidosis leptorrhynchoides. Next base: position 158,757,660 of record NC_092341.1, on the reverse strand, counting down.
TGATTTGTGCTCAATTTGTACTGGAAGTTGACATGCTTTTCCGTAAACGAGTTTAAAAGGTGTGGTGCCAATTGGAGTTTTGTAGGCTGTTCGAAAAGCCCAAAGTGCATCCTCCAATTTTATGGACCATTCCTTCATATTCGGTCCTACAGTTTTCTCTAGAATACGTTTTAATGCTCGGTTGGTATTTTCAACTTGTCCACTTGTTTGTGGATGATAAGTGGTTAAGATTTATGAGTTACACCATATCTTTTGAGAACTTTCTCAAGTTAATTATTACAAAAATGAGTACCCCGATCACTTATTAAAGCTTTCGGTGTTCCGAACCTAGCAAAAAGACGTTTTAAGAAGTTGGCTACAACTCGTGCATCGTTAGTTGGGAGAGCTTGTGCTTCCGCCCATTTAGATACATAATCAATGGCAACGAGAATGTAGAGATTATTATGAGATTTTGGAAATGGACCCATAAAGTCAATACCCCAAACGTCGAATACTTCACATACTTGAATGACATTTTGTGGCATTTCATCACGTTGACTTATTTTTCCGGACCTTTGACATGCATCACAGGATTTACAAAGAAGGTGTGCGTCTTTGAAAATTGAAGGCCAATAGAATCCAGCGTCGTAGACTTTCCTTGCTGTGAGTTGAGGTCCATAATGCCCTCATGTTGGTCCTGTGTGACAATGGTTTAAGATTTGACTAACTTCGTCCCCAAATACACATCGGCGTATTATTCCATCGGGACAACTTTTAAACAGATGTGGATCTTCCCAAAAATAGTGTTTTATATCACTAAAGAATTTCTTTCGTTTTTGGTACGACAACCCTTTTTCAAGGAATCCACATACTAAGTAGTTTGCATAGTCTGCAAACTATGGAATTTCACTATAATCGGTTTTCAATAGATATTTATCAGGAAAGTTGTCTATTATAGCCGATTCATTTAGAACTTCTAATTCAGGATTTTCAAGACGAGAAAGATGATCAGCGGCGAGATTTTCTGCTCCCTTTTTATCTCGGATTTCAATATCGAACTCTTGTAAGAGTAAGATCCAACGGATTAATAGTGGTTTGGCATCTTGTTTTGAAAATAGGTATCTAAGAGCATAATGATCAGTATAGACCACCGTTTTAGCTAGAACGAGATATGAACGAAATTTGTCAAAAGCAAAGACGATATCAAGGAGTTCTTTTTCATTAGTTGTGTAATTTGTTTATGCTCCTTGTAATGTCTTACTAGCGTAATAGATAGGTTGAAATCGTTTTTCCATTCTTTGGCCTAAAACAGCTCCCATTGCAAAATCACTTGCATCGCACATGAGTTCAAATGGTAGATTCCAATTTGGAGTTATCATGATCGGCGCATTAGTGAGTTTTTCTTTAAGAATATTAAAAGATTTGATGCATTTATCTGAAAAGATGAATGGAGCATCTTTTTCAAGGAGTTTATTCATAGGAGTAGCAATTTTAGAAAAATCTTTTATGAAACATCGGTAAAAACCGGCATGTCCTAGAAAACTCCTAACTCCTCTAACATTGGTGGGGTGTGGAAGTTTAGCAATTACATCTACTTTAGCTCTATCCACTTCAATTCCTTCACTTGAAATTTTATGACCAAGAACGATGCCTTCTTTAACCATGAAATGGCATTTCTCCCAATTAAGTACTAGATTTGATTTCTCGCATCTAATAAGCATTCGTTCAAGATTAATTAGACATGTTTCAAAAGTATCACCGAAGACTGAAAAGTCATCCATGAAAATTTCCATGCATTCTTCTATCATGTCGTGAAAAATAGCAATCATGCACCTTTGAAAAGTTACAGGGCGTTGCAAAGTCCAAATGGCATGCGTTTGTAAGCAAAAGTACCATAAAGGAACGTGAAGGTGGTTTTCTCTTGGTCCTCGGGTGCGATTGGAATTTGAAAGTATCCGGAGAAACCGTCAAGAAAACAATAGTAACTGTTCCCAGCTAACCTTTCCAACATTTGATCAATGAAAGGTAAGGGAAAGTGATCTTTTCTGGTGGTGTCATTTAATTTTCTATAATCAATACAAACACGCCATCCTGTTACAGTCCTAGTAGGAATAAGCTCATCTTTTTCATTTGTGATGACAGTGATGCCACCTTTCTTAGGTACACATTGAAAAGGGCTTACCCATGGACTATCATAGATTGGATAAATTAAACCTGCATCGAGCAGTTTAATAATTTCTTTCTTAACAACATCTTGCATATTAGGATTTAGTCTTCGTTGGTGTTGCAAATATGTTTTATGATTTTCTTCCATAAGGATTTTATGTGTGCAATACGAAGGACTTATACCTTTAATGTCATGAATCTTCCATGCAATAGCTGGTTTATGAGCTTTTAGCACAGAAATGAGTTGAGATTTTTCATTTTTCGTAAGAGAAGATGAGATTATTACAGGTAATTCAGATTCACCATGTAAATAAGTGTATTCCAAATGGTTTGGAAGTGGCTTTAACTCTAATATCGGTGGTTCTTCTATCGATGATTTGTATCGATATTTGTCTTCCTCTTTCAGCATTTGAAGTTCTTCTATTGTTGGTTCGTATTCATTAGCTATAAGTGTAGCTAACATTTCAGTTTCATCAATTGGTTCAGTTCCTTCTCCTAAAGAACATTCTCCTGTTCCTTATAATTCTAGAAATTCTTGTAATAATTCTGCATGTGAATCTATAGTTTGAACATAATAACAAGTATCATCTGCAGATTGCGGTTGTTACATGGCTCTATCAACAGAAAAGGTAACACTCTCTTCCTCTATACTTAGGATCAGTTTCTTACCGAACACATATATTATTGCTTTAGCCGTGTTTAAGAATGGTCTTCCTAATATAAGAGGAACTCAAGAATCTTCTTCCATGTCCAGAATAACAAAGTCTACTAGAAATACTAAGGTACCAACTTTAACTAGCATGTTCTCCATTATCCCTCTAGGATATTTTATTGATCGATCTGCTAGTTGTATGCTTATTCGTGTTGGTTTCAATTCTCCAAGGTCTAGTTTAGTGTATAATGAATATGGCATTAAATTTATACTAGCACCTAAGTCTGCCAATGCTTCTATTGAACTAAGACTACCCAGAAAACATGAAATTGTAAAACTTCCAGGATCAGAGAGTTTTTCTGGTATCTTATTCAACAACACTGCAGAACAATTACCATTCATTGTAACAGCCGAGAGTTCTTCCATATTTCTTCTATTTGTGATTAGATCTTTCAGGAATTTAACATACCTTGGCATTCCTGAAATCACATCAATGAAAGGAAGATTGATATTTATTTGTTTAAACATATCCAAGAATTTGGATTGCTCGGCTTCAAGTATTTCTTTTCTCATTTTACTCGGGTGTGGAAGCAGTAGTTGGTATGGTTTAACATAAGGTTTAGCATTAACTGTGTTATCTTCATTAACCTTTTCAACTACCGGTTCTGATTCTTTCTCTTACTCAGTTTGTGGTGCCTGTGTAGTAGGAATAGAGTCATCAGAAATTACAGACATTTCAGGTGGTTTAAGTGTAATACCACTTCTTGTGGTAATGGCTTTAGCTGTTTCATTTCGGGGGTTAGCATTTGTATCGCTAGGTAGACTCCCTGGTTTTCTTTCACCAATTAACCTTGTTAGGTTACTCACTTCTTGTTCTAGATTTTGTATAGAAGCTTATTGATTTCTAAATGCTTCAGCATTTTGTTCATTAGTTTGTTTCTGAGATGTCAAAAATTGAGTTTGAGATTCAACTAGCTTCGACATCATATCTTCTAAATTTGGCTTTTATCATCGGTTTGTGGTGATTTATTAAAATAACCAGGTCTTTACTAATTGTAAGTATTGTTGGATACTTGTTGATTGCTAGGACCTTGTTGGTTGTTGTGTGAAACATTTCGGTTATAATTCTGATTTTGATTGTAGTTTGGTCTTGGCGGTTGATAATTATTCTGATAATTATTTCCAGGCCTTTGGTTCATGTATGAAATATTCTCTCTTTGTTCCATTGTTTGTTCAATACTTAGACAATCTTTTGTTAAATGTGGTCCTCCACACTGCTCACAACTAATTCGTATTGCGTGAATATCTTTAGTCATCTTTTTCATTCGTCTCTCAAAAGCATCTAACTTTTTGGAAATGGAATCGAAGTCATGGCTAGAATTGGCTCTAGCCGCTTTAGATGAACGAAAAATATCTTTTTCTTGGTACCACTCATGTGAATAGGATGTTGTGTTGTCAATAATTTTGTGAGCTTCAGTTGCGGTTTTCTTCATAATGAAACCACCAGCTGCTGTGTCGATGTCTTTTCGTGTAGCAACGTCGGCACCTTGGTAGAATATTTGTACTATTTGATAAGTGTCTAAACCGTGTTGAGGACATCCTCTCAACAACTTTCCGAATCTTGTCCACACCTCATATAATGTTTCATTTGGCTTTTGCGCGAACGTAACAATTTCCCCTTGAAGTCTCACGGCTTTAGATGTCAGAAAGAATCTTTTAAGAAATTTCTCAACTAAAACATCCCATGTATCAATCGCTCCTTCGGGTAATGATTCTAACCAATCTTTGGCTTCTCCCTTTAAAGTCCAGGGAAACAACATGAGATAGATCTGTTCATCCTCAACTTCTCTGATTTTAAATAGAGTACAGATCCTATTAAAGGTTCAAAGATGTTCGTTTGGATCTTCTTTTGGCGTACCACTAAATTGGCATTGATTAGTTACCATGTGTAGGATTTGTCCTTTGATTTCATAATCTGGTGCATTAATGTCTGGTTGAGTAATGGCATGACCTTGGCCCGTGCGTGTAGCTCTCATTCGGTCTTCCATACTTAGAGGTTCCGAATTTTCCATGATTGAATTTGTTGAATCTGAATCACTAGAGGATTCTGATTTAATGGTTTCTTCCTCGACAACCTCTGGTTGTATGATTTGTGGTTCAGGAGGAATGATTAGTGGTTCAGGATCTCTGAATTATCCTTGAATATCCTCCGGGTTCTCAATTGTGAAGTCGGGTTCAAAAAATGGATTATTGAAAATTTGAATTGGAGTACTTGTTCGACTAGATGATGATTCTAAAGAAAAATCAACGGTGACAATATTGGCTAGATGTCTTGATCGAGTTACAGGTGGTGAACGTATGAAAGGTGGTAAACGTTTTGCTCGGTGCATTCACTGAATATCTTATTAGAAATTATATAAGTTATCAAATTAATAGACTTTTCTGCTTTTGCCCACGTTTCGAATAGCCAAAAGATGCAGCAGGGAGCCAGGATCCTTTAAATCGGAAAATCCACAACTCAGCCACTAACAAATTCAACTATTACTACGAAGCAGAAAATTTTGGATGTCTATTGATTTAACCGCTTAAAATAATTTTTCGTCGAAATTTAAAGAAGATAAAAATCTATGTCCTAAAACTAGAGCGTAGAAATGAGAAAGAAAAATAGCGCGTCGAAAAAAAAATCGAAAAATAAAAATAAGAAAGAAAAGCGTCGAAACTTAAAAGTCTAAAAACTAAAAATTAAAAATTGCGTCTAAAGGTATTAAAGCTTAAAAGGAATTCTATATCCTAAACGGCAATAACTTAATTTAGGCACTAAAATATATAAACGGCGTCGCAAAATTCTAAAGCGCCTAAATCTTAATTATAAAGAAAAAACACTTAAGGGATTTTATGGCAAAGCTTAGAAATCTAGAAATATAAAATAACTATGGCTAAGTTTAATTACGAATGATAAATAAACAAATTACGAATTCAACGATTAATAAGATATAAAAAAATAAAAATAAAATTAAAGTTATAAAAATACAATTTTTATAAAAATATTATTATTTTATTATTATTTTATAAAAGTATTAATCTATATAATTAATAATAATAATAACACTTAATATTACTAATTATAAATTAAAACTAAAATTAAAAACTAATTAATAAATTAAAACCCTAACTAGGTTAAATAATAATAATAATAATTAATTAAAACCCTAAACCGTAATTAATGTCCGAGGATAGTCCTGTCAGCCTACACCATGCGTTCGCATGGATTTACAACATCAGGCTCATGTGATTGCAAGGGCTTGGAATCCAGAGTTGATTTTTGGGCTTCGACTGGTTCGGCCCAGTTCCAATTTATTTTATTTTTTTGATTTTTAATTTATAAAAATAATATATTAGTAATATTTATTTAAATAAACTTATATTTTTAAGAACTAAAAAAATAATACTTTTATACTTTATATAAAATATATTTTTTCTTTTTACTTAAACACTTAAATAAATAGATATATATATATATATATATATATATATATATATATATATATATATATATATATATTTGTTTTTAATATTGAAAAATTATATAAATATATTTTTATAAAATAGCTTAATAACTAAAATTTTTTTTTTTTGAATATTGCGTTTCGTTTCGGCGTATTGTTCCCCGGCAGCGGCACCAAAAATACTTGATGTGTGCAGCGGTGTATACGAAATACTATTTATATTTTATTACAAAATACTATTAAATACGATACAATTTACACAAGTTATTTATTTATTTTTAGAATGGATATACCTAAACCTTGCTACAACACTTATAGGCAGTGTACCTAATCGTAGAGTAGTGTAGTTTTTAGTAAGTCCGATTCGTTCCACAGGGAGCGCTGAAAACTTACCACTATATTTATTTTACAACTTATATTTGTGTGTGTGTGTGTGTATATATATATATATATATTAGTAATATGGTAGTATTATTATTATTATAAAAGAGGGTTTTACCGTTTAATGACCGGTTTGTCGATTTTAAGTCTTAAATTACAGTTAAAACCTAATATAAAATATTAAATATAAATAGAACTTATTTTAAAGGGTAAAGTAAATGACGATTAATAAAAATGCGATAAAATAAAAGTACAATAATTTAAAGTACAATAAATAAAATGACGGTAAATAAAAGTGCGATAAGATATAAAATAAAGGAATTATGCTTATTTAAACTTCCGTAATCATGATGTTTGACGTGTTGATTTTAATTTATTACCAAGGGTTAATTGTCCTTTGTACTTGATTATTTGATATGTCCATCTGGTTTTGTTCATAATAGTCCATCGGTCATAATTATAAAGTGCGAGAGTCTTCGCCAATTAACCGTATACCTGAAGTCAAATATTCCAACTAATTAGGGATTTAAACTGTAACAAGGTCTTAATACTTTGTTAATGATTACACCAGGTTATCGACTGCGTGTAATCCAAGGTATTAATACTTTATTAACAATTACACCAATTACCCTTGAATGTAATACACCCCTGTTTTAATGAGTCCATTGACTATTAATCCATTCCCGTGTCCGGTCAAATGAATAATTATTAGTATTTATAAATATCCCGCCCACCGTACCTAGTGTAACAACCCAAACCAAAAACCAACCGAACACGCGAAAGAAATTTTTTTTTTTTTATTCAGAATAGTGCGCCAAGCGCACCACCTCAGGGTGCGCGGCGCGCACAGGCCAATTTCAATTCTGTCCGATTTTGTCCATTTTCAAATAAAGATCTCCCACTTCCCGACATATTTAGACCAAACGCTTTTCACAACATGATATAATAGTTAAAACTCACACGATTCAATAATAAAATAAGTTTTACGAAAACGGGCTCACATATACTGTAATACGAGTTTCATACAAAAGTTTGAGTTTCGACCACACTAGTTTAAATTCCAAACGACACTATGAGCATGGTGTTTGGGGTTAAACTACCCAATCTCGGTCGAACTCCAAAAGCTATCACATCCAAAAGCGTCCCCTAACAAAAAACGGGAATCTCTAATCTGAACGAATGCCCTTACCCTTGTCTCCACCGGAGCCTATAAAAATATAAACAACGAGAGGGTAAGCAAAGCTTAGTGAATGCAATAATTATACCCATATATATATATATATATATATATATATATATATATATATATATATATATATATATATATATATATATATATATATATATATATATATATATATAAAATATACCTACTTGCAATCACTTACACATATACCGCATATACGCTAGTAATACAATTAGCATACCATCCCAAGTACAAAGCTAATAATCTCCAACAAACCGTTACTAGCATAATCAATAACATATAATCGACATAATACAATATGCTACAAAACAATACACAACCATGGTTAACCATTCTCGCGTCATGGTGTTACCGGCTCTTTGGTTCACACCATACGCATCGGTTATGATGCTACCGGCTCTTTGGTTCACATCACAACCCGAGTCATACTCGCGTTAAAGTGCTACCGGCTCTTTGGTTCACACTCCAACAACTCGTGCCGTAGTGCTACCGGCTCTTTGGTTCACACTACAACACACATACTATGATGCTACCGGCTCTTTGGTTCACATCATAGCACAATCGCACATACTATGGCACTACTAGCTCTTTGGTTCATACCATTGCATACAAATAAATACATTATATACATACGCATATAATCATTCCACTTACCTTAACGATTTGGTGACGGTTTTATACTTCCGCAATCTTCAAAGCAAAGTACCTAATATAATAAGTACTTCAATCAACACACAAACTAATACACATTTAGGGTATTTCATACCCTTCTTTCCCCCACTAGGTCAATCGTTACTCTTTTGACCATTTTAAAGCCAACACACCCATTTCGGGTCATCTACTAATTCACATAGTTACCATTCATTTTATTAACTAGGTGTGCTAGTAATTAACTAACTAATTATGACTCATAAACTCATTTATCATATCAAAACCCTAGTTTAGCAATTCTTGAGTCCTCATGACTCGATCTTACCCAAGAACACCCAAAATCACCAAATATGGGTTTTATGTTCTTTATTTACCCAAACCCTAACACATACATAAATCAAAGTAAGGAAATCCAAGTTAGAACATACCACTACAACCAAAACATAGCTAGAGAGGAGATGAACAACTTTAGAACTCGAGCTATGACCAAAAACTAGCTCCTCCTTCCTTGGCTTGAGCTTTCTCATACAAGAACCTCACTCTCTCTCTAAAATTGAAGTGAAAAGGATAAGGTTGTTGATAATTGAGTTATGACTCTCCCCGAACTGATCTACTGGCCTTAAACTCATCCACAAGTGAAATTACTAAAAAGCCCATCAAAATATCTGATTAAAACAAGCAAAACCCGGCTACAGTGGACAGTGCGCCACGCGCACCATTAGGTGTGCGCTGAGCGCACCTTGCCCAGTTCGGCTTCTGACCTCGGTTTAATTACACAACGTCACTCACACTTCATGTACTCTATTTACAGCTCTGTACAATAAATATTAGGGTCTTACAACTCTCCCCCACTTGAATCGGAGTGCGTCCTTGCGATCCAAGCCGCATGACAAGAGGGAAGGTAAACCAATACGAACTCTTCGGGCTCCCAAGTAAACTCAGAACCTTTACTACGATGCCATTGAACTTTAAAAGTTCTAACCTTTTTATTTCTCAACCTTTTGACCTTCTCATCGAGTATAGCAATCGGCTCCTCAATATACTCTAACTTATTCTTTAGCTCGATCTCGTCTAATGGCACCCAAGACGAATCATCCGCAAGACACTTACGGAGATGGGAAACATGGAATGTATTATGGATCCCCGCAAACTCTTCGGGCAATTCCAAATGCTACTCGAGTTCAACCACACGAGCTAAAACCTTAAAAGGACCAATAAACCGAGGAGCTAACCTTCCCCGTTTTCGAAACTGAATAACACCTTTCCATGGAGAAACTTTAAGCATCACCATGTCACCCTCTTGGAACTCAATTTGTCGTCTTTGCTTATCGGCATAAGATTTTTGTCTATCTTGGGCCTTTTTTAAATGAGTCCGAATCATATCAATCTTGCTATTCGTTTCTAAAACCAAATCGGTACTCCCGATTTCTTTTTGACCAACTTCACCCCAACAAATCGGAGTTCGACACCTCCTTCCATAAAGCATCTCGTAAGGTGGCATCCCGATACTAGTATGATAACTATTATTGTATTATAATTCCACCAAAGGTAAGTGCTCATCCCAACTACCACTGAAATCAATAATACACGCCCGTAACATATCCTCCAAAGTTTGTTTCGTACGTTCGGTTTGACCGTCCGTTTGAGGATGATACGCCGTGCTCAATTTCAATTGTGTACCCATATCTTCATGAAACTTCTCCCAAAACCGAGATGTGAAACGGGTATCTCGATCCGAAATAATAGATATAGGAACCCCGTGTCTCGCTATCACCTTCTTGATAAACAATTTAGCCAAAGTCTCCGACGATATCGCTTCCCGAATGGGAAGAAACAAGTCACTTTTCATCAATCGATCAACTATCACCCAAATCGAATCAAATTGGGTTCTCGCCGTCTTTGGTAATTTTGTAATGAAATCCATGGTAATGTGCTCCCATTTCCACTTCGGGATTTCTAACGGTTGTAACATACCATACGGCTTTTGGTGTTTGGCTTTCACTTGCAAACACGTGACGCATTGTTCAACATACTTTACAACATCACGTTTCATGCCCGGCCACCAATACCCTTTCCTCAAATCTAGATACATTTTCGTCGCGCCCGAATGAATAGAGTACTTTGACTTATGTGCTTCATCAAGTAGCACTCGTCGATGATCACCCATTTTAGGCACCCACACTCTTCCTTGAAAAGATAATAAACCATGCGGACCTAAGGTAATAAACTCCGTTTGTCCCACGATTCGTTCCTCATGCTTATTGTTAACAAAAGCTTCGATTTGAGTCTCACCAAGCTTTACAAGAAAATCGTTAGTAATAATCATGCGTAATGATCCTACTCGTATCGTCGGATGTTGACTCTTTCGACTTAACGCATCCGCGACCACATTCGCCTTACCCGGATGATAAAGTATTTCACAATCATAGTCTTTCACCACATCCATCCATCTATGTTGACGATAATTCAAACTCTTTGATCAAAAAGATGTTTCAAACTCTTGTGATCCGAATAAATCGTACACTTGACACCGTATAAGTAAAGGTGCCAAATTTTTAACACATGCACAACCGTCGCCAACTCAAGATCATGAGTCGGATATCTCGTTTCATGTTCCTTTAATTGTCAAGAGGCATAAGCGATGACTTTACCCCTTTGCATTAGAACACACCCGAGCCCATTTAAAGAAGCATCACAATAAACCGTCATGTCTTCTACCCCTTCCAGCAACACTAACACCAGAGCTTGACATAACTTCTCTTTTAACAGTTGAAAAGCAATTTCTTGCTCGTTCTCCCAATTAAATCTTGCGTTCTTTCTCGTCAATTTCGTCAATGGAGAAGCGATCTTAGAAAAGTCTTGGATAAACCGACGATAATAACCGGCCAATCCGAGAAAACTTCGGATTTCCATAGGCGTAGTCGGTCATCCCCAACTCTTCACCGTCTCTATTTTCCCCGGATCTACTTGAATACCGTCTTTGTTCACAATGTGGCCAAGGAATTGAACTTCCCTTAGCCAAAATTCACATTTGGAGAATTTAGCATACAACTTCTCCTTCCGCAACGTCTTTAACACACTCCGCAAATGATGTTCATGTTCCTTCATACTCTTCGAATAGACAAGTATGTCATCGATGAACATAATTACCGACTTGTCCAACATAGGTTGGCACACTCGGTTCATAAGATCCATGAATGCCGCTGGTGCATTCGTAAGACCAAAAGGCATAACTACGAATTCAAAATGCCCATAACGCGTTCGAAAAGCCGTTTTCTCAATATCTTCCTCACGAACTCGCATTTGGTGATAGCCGGACCGTAGGTCGATTTTCGAGAAATACGTTGCACCTTGAAGTTGGTCAAACAAATCGTCTATCCTAGGCAATGGATAACAATTCTTGATCGTCACTTTGTTCAACTCCCGATAATCGATGCACATCCGCATACTCCCATCCTTCTTCTTCACGAATAAAATAGGAGCTCCCCATGGAGAAGCACTCGGTCGAATAAAACCCTTTTCAAGCAACTCTTGGGTTTGATTTAACAACTCTTGCATTTCTGTTGGTGCTAAACGATAAGGAGTTTTAGCAATGGGGGTAGCCCCCGGAACCAACTCAATGCGAAACTCAACTTGTCTTTCCGTCGGAACACCCGGTAATTCATCCGAAAAAATGTCTTCAAATTCACTTACTACCGGAATTTCACGAATGGATGGTGGCTCATCTCGAGTATCAATAACATGGGCAAGAAAAGCCATGCCACCACTAACAAGGAAATGACGTGCCCGTGCAAAGTGCATATCGGCACAAGTCTTCTTCGTTTATCACCGTGAATAATTAACTCTCCCCCACTTGGGGTCTTCGCATGAATAAACTTATCATGGCATACAATATCGGCTCTATTATGATCGAGCCAATCCATACCAACCACGATATCAAAATCACCCAAAGTCATCGGAACGAGATCAATTTTAAAGTTTTCGGCACTAAACACAACAACACAATTTTTACACACATCAACCACTAGCACCGTCTTGCCATCCGCTATTTCAACCTCTATCGGCTGACTTAACTTAGCTAACGGTTTATTAAGTTTAGGCACAAATTTTGGTGACACAAACGACAAGTTTGCACCACTATCAAAGAGTATCCTTGCCGGATTAGAATTAACCATGAAAGTACCTGAGACAACTTATTTAGATTGCTTGGCTTCCTCATTGGTCATCAAATAATTGCGACCCCTAGCCGTACCCGCTGCCTTCTCTAGCCGCTTAACATTATCGTTGCGCAAATCGGGACACTCCGGCCTCTTGTGCCCTTCTTTGTTACAATTAAAACAAACGATTTTGTTGGAAGATGAGTTCGTACAATCACGGGCCAAGTGCCCTTGTCGACCACAATTGTAGCACGTGGGCCCAAAACTCTTAGAAGCCCCCTTTTTCACACTACCGACGCTCTCGATCCCACTCTTGCTCTTCTTGTTCGAGTGGCTATTAGCTTCAAATTTTCGTTTGCCAAAGGTGAAGTCACTCTTTCTTGGAGCAAGCGACTCAAAACCCTTAGCGATATCAAACAATTCATCAAAAGTCTTCACCGAATTCCTACTAATCCTTTCTTGATAGTTATCATTCAAGGTTCGGTAGAAATCTTCTTTCAACATATGATCATTTTCGTCATACTCCGGGCAAAATTGGGTCTTTATTAAGAAAGTGGACTTGAGAGTGTTCAAATCCATTGACCCTTGCCTTAAAGTACGTAACTCGTTCTTAAGCTTTGAAATATCGGCCGAAGTTCGGTACTCCTTGAAAAATTCTTCTTTAAACTCATCCCACGTCAAACTCATACTTTGTTCTTCGCCATAAAGTCGGATTTTCGCGCCCCACCACAACTTGGCATCACCCCTCATCATGCTACTACCAAACCTCGTCTTTTTATCGAGAGAGCACTCACTAGTACGGAAAGCCCCCTCCATATCAGAGATCCATCGAGCACTCTTGAGCGGGTCTCGTTCACCTTTAAAGGTGGGAGGTTGAGCATCTTTGAAGTTTTTATAGTGGAAATCTCGCCTTCCAGCATTATCCTCTTTAAGAACAATCTTAACTTGTTCCTTGACTAGGTTGACTACTTGTTCGTCAATCGAATCCAAGAACATCTTCTTAACATCCTCTAAGAAGGCCGCATGACGCCTTTGCATAATGGCCTCAACCTTGGCCGTAAACTCGACATCCTCGCTCGTACCCCCTTCATTGTTCTCGGGTCCATTTCTCGTCTTCATACTATAAAACGGAAAAGATTAAGCAACGAAACGAAAAGGACTTATCACACATGTATATACATATACACCACACTACCCCATCTTGCTCAACGATCATCGTACATTGCTTGTTTGACACGATTAGAACCCGTAACAATGGTAGCTAATCATTGTTACGCGAGCACGTCGCATTAACTTGCTAGTACAACGTCTATCTCGCTTGATGATTGCTAACACAACACAAAACAATTAGCGCAAGGTTAGTTCACATAAACCTAAACACTAGTCAACTCCCGGTCCGACCCGTCTCCTACAAGTCCTGCATAAAGCGCATACAAAATAAATCTAAGTCTAGGCACCTATCTCAAGTCGCCTAAATCCCTTAGACCATGCTCTGATACCACTTGTAACAACCCAAACCAAAAACCAACCGAACACGCGAAAGAAATTTTTTTTTTTTATTCAGAATAGTGCGTCACGCGAACCACCTCAGGGTGCGCGGCGCGCATAGGCCAATTTCAGTTCTATCCGGTTTTGTCCATTTTCAAATAAAGATCTCCCACTTCCCGACATATTTAGACGAAACGCTTTTCACAACATGATATAATAGTTAAAACTCACATGACTCAATAATAAAATAAGTTTTATGAAAACGGGCCCACATATGCCGTAATACGAGTTTCATACAAAAGTTTGAGTTCGACCACACTAGTTTAAATTTCAAACGACACTATGAGCATGGTGTTTGGGGTTAAACTACCCAATCTCGGTCGAACACCAAAAGCTAACACATCCAAAAGCGTCCCCTAACAAACAAACGGGAATCTCTAATCTGAACGAATGCCCTTACCCTTGTCTCCACCGGAGCCTAAAAAAATATAAACAACGAGAGGGTAAGCAAAGCTTAGTGAATGCAATAATTATACCCTATATATATATATATATATATATATATATATATATATATATATATATATATATATATATATATATATATATATATAATATACCTACTTGCAATCACTTACACATATACCGCATACACGCTAGCAATACAATTAGCATACCATCTCAAGTACAAAGCTAATAATCTCCAACAAACCGCTACTAGCGTAATCAATAACATATAATCGACATAATACAATATGCTACAAAACAATACACAACCATGGTTAACCATTCTCGCGTCATGGTGCTACCGGCTCTTTGGTTCACACCATACGCATCGGTTATGATGCTACCGGCTCTTTGGTTCACATCACAACCCGAGTCATACTCGTGTTAAAGTGCTACCGGCTCTTTTGTTCACACTCTAACAACTCGTGCCGTAGTGCTACCGGCTCTTTGGTTCACACTACAACACACGTACTATGACGCTACCGGCTCTTTGGTTCACATCATAGCACAATCGCACATACTATGGCACTACCGGCTCTTTGGTTCATACCATAGCATACAAATAAATACATTATATACATACGCATATAATCATTCCACTCACCTTAACGATTTGGTGACTGTTTTATACTTTCGCAATCTTCAAAGCAAAGTACCTAATATAATAAGTACTTCAATCAACACACAAACTAATACACATTTAGGGTATTTCATACCCTTCTTTCCCCCACTAGGTCAATCGTTACTCTTTTGACCATTTTAAAGCCAACACACCCATTTCGGGTCATCCACTAACTCACATAGTAACCATTCATTTTATTAACTAGGTGTGCTAGTAATTAACTAACCAATTATGACTCATAAACTCATTTATCATATCAAAACCCTAGGTTAGCAATTCTTGAGTCCTCATGACTCGATCTTACCCAAGAATACCCAAAATCACCAAATATTACCCAAACCCTAACCCATACATAAATCAAAGTAAGGAAATCCAAGTTAGAACATACCACTACAACTAAAACGTAGCTAGAGAGGAGATGAACAACTTTAGAACTCGAGCTAAGACCCATAACTAGCTCCTCCTTCCTTGGCTTGAGCTTTCTCACACAAGAACCTCACTCTCTCTCTAAAATTGAAATGAAAAGGATAAGGTTGTTGATAATGGAGTTATGACTCTCCCCAAACTGATCTACTAGCCTTAAACTCGTCCACAAGTGAAATTACCAAAAAGCCCATCAAAATATCTGATTAAAAAAAGCAGAACCCGACTACAGTGGACAGTGCGCCACGCGCACCATTAGGTGTGCGCTGAGCGCACCTTACCCAGTTCGGCTTCTGACCTCGGTTTAATTACACAACGTCACCCACACTTCATGTACTCTATTTACAGCTCTGTACAATAAATATTAGGGTCTTACACCTAGCCAAGCGTATGTGGTTATATATAAATACGTCAAATTATAAATCTCTATATTAAATTAACGAGATATCATTTAGTTAATATAAAGCCCATTAATAGCCCATAGTCCAATTTCCACAAGTATCGGTCTTTTGTCCAAACCTTAATTATGGTCCAAAGCCCAATAACTCCGTCTTAATATTTAGTCCAACATCACGATTACTTCGGCTTAAATAAGCATAATAATAACTTAGCTACGAGACATTAATTTAAAAAAGTTGAACATAACTTACAATGAGTATTAATCGCGTAGTGTTACACGGACAGAGTTTCGATTTACAAAACCTTAAAACATTCGCTACAATAACCTTATTATTATTAATTTAATATTAAAATTATAATTATAAAATATAAATATATTGAGAGTGAGTAAGAGATCAGTGATTGAGGTGTAAAAATTCGGTAGAAAACGTTCCAATTTATAGGACTTGGCCTGCTACAGTAAGCCATGCGATCGCATAGGTTTAAGCCTTCCTGGCCATGCGATCGCATGGCCACCTTCTCCTGGTCACAATGAGTGTAAAACGTGGGCTGCTCGATTATTTAATATATATAATATAATATATATAATTATATATATATATATATATATATATATATATATATATATATATATATATATATATATATATTATATTCTTGTGCATAGTTGACTTGTAATTTTAGCTCCGTTGACTTGCGCGTTGATGCTCGGTTTACGTCTCGGTTCCGGATTTTCGAACGTCCTTTCGTACGCTTAGATATCTTGTACTTTACATTCCGCGACTTGTACTTTTGTAATCTTTAGACGTTTCTCATCAATAATTTGAACCACTTAGATTGTATCTTGTACATTTGAGCATTCTGGTCATTTACGACTTCAAATCGTCGAATCTGTCTTTTGTCTTCACCTTTTATTATTTAAACGAATATCACTTGAAAATAGAACAATTGCAACTAAAAGCTTGTCTTTCTGGAAGGATAATGCTATGAAATATATGTTTGTTTTTAGCATTATCAGTAAGGATCTTGTGACTCACAAAGATCAAATCATCCAAGAAACTAAATATCAAAACAATTTAATAATAATATTGTTTACGAGTATAAATACCTTCTGTTGTGGGCCCAATGAAATGTCCCGTTCATATTGATTATAAACATTCCATATTAATTGATTTCGTCGCGAGGTTTTGACCTCTATATGAGACGTTTTTCCAAGACTGCATTCGATTTTAAAGCAAACCATAACCTTTTAAATATTACGACGATTATCAAATAATGATAATCTAAAATATAGCGTTTTTCACACGACCATTACATAATGGTTTACAATAATATTACACATCAACATAAGTCTTCGAATGCAGTTTTAAACAATATTATACAAGCATGGACTCCAAATCTTGTCCTTAATTTAGTATGCAACAGCGGAAGCTCTTAATAATCACCTGAGAATAAACATGCTTAAAACGTCAACAAAATTGTTGGTGAGTTATAGGTTTAACCTACATACTATTAAATCATAATAATAGACCACAAGATTTCATTTTTATAACACATCTCTTATCAGGCATTTCGCAAACTGCATAGAGATAAAAATCATTCATATGTTGAACACCTGGTAACCGACGTTAACTTAATGCATAGAATATCCCCAAAACAGAACCTCTCGTCTGTATATTATCTGCTGAAATTAATTTACCGTTTGCTAATTCGAGTAAAAATTTACTATCCAAAGGCGTCAATGGGCAACTTAATTTAGCACAAAATTCTCTACTCATATAGCTTCTATCTGCACCCGAATCCAATAAAACATAAGCAGATTTATCATCAATAAGAAACGTACCCGTAACAAGCTCCGGGTCTTCCTGTGCTTCTGCCGCATTAATATTGAAAACTCTTCCATGGCCCTGCCCATTAGTATTCCCCTGATTCGGGCAATTTCTAATAATGTGGCCCAGTTTTCCACATTTATAACAAACAGTGTTGATATTACTTGCTCCGACACTATTCGTTTCGGCATTACTTGTTCCGACATTATTTGTTCCTTTAGTTCTGTTAAACTTTGGTCCGTAGACCTCACACTTTGTCGCGCTATGACCATTTCTTTTACACCTGTTGCAAAATGTCGTGCAAAACCCCTGATGATTTTCTTCACACCTATGACATGGTTGTTTTTGGTTTTTGTTGCCGTTGTTGTTATTGAGGTTGTTGTTGGGATTGTTATTGTTATTGAAACGGTTGTTGTAGTTGTTGTTGTAGTTGTTGTTGTTGTTGTTGTTGGGATATTTGTTGTAGTTATTGTTAGGATTGCGGTTATTGTTGCGATTGTTGTTGCAGTTGTTGGGATAGTTATTGCGATTGTGGTTGTAATTGTTATTGTTGTTGTACTGGTAACTCTTGTCACTGTTTTCCTCCCACTTCCTCTTGAGTTGTTTCGTATTGGCTTCTTCGACCGCCTGCTCTTTAATTTTTCCCTCAATCTGATTTATGAGTTTATGAGCCATTCGACTTGCCTTCTGTATAGAAGCGGGCTCGTGTGAACTCACATCTTCTTGAATCCTTACTGGTAACCCTTTTACAAACGCGTTGATTTTCTCTTCTTCATCTTCGAATGCTCCCGGACACAATAGGCACAACTCTGTGAATCGTCGTTCATATGTGGTAACATCAAACCCTTGTGTTCGTAACTCTCTAAGTTCTGCCTTGAGTTTATTGACTTCGTTTCTAGGACGGTACTGCTCGTTCATCAATTGCTTGAATGCCGACCACGGTAGTGCGTAAGCAGCATTTTGTCCTACCTGTTCAAGATAGGTGTTCCACCACGTTAACGCAGTACCTGTGAAGGTATGCATAGCGTACTTAACTTTGTCATCTTCAGTACACTTACTTATGGTAAACACCGATTCGACTTTCTCGGTCCACCGTTTCAATCCAATTGGTTCTTCGGTTCCATCAAATTCCAAAGGTTTGCAGGCAGTGAATTCTTTGTAGGAGCATCCTACACGATTTCTTGCGCCGTTAGCTGCATTGCTAGATTTAGAGTTATTGTTGGTATATAGCGCAGCCTGTACTGCGGCTATGTTTGCAGCAAGAAAGGTGCGAAATTCCTCTTCCCTCATATTCATGGTGTGTCGAGCAGTCAGTACCATTTCCTTCAAAATAGCCAACTGAATCGAGTTAATCATACAGAATATTAAGAGTAGTCAATAGTATTTCGTAGCATAATATGAACTAATTTATAAAAGCTTTTTCTTCCTATTAGCGTTTTATAAGTTTAAATTCGGGTACTACCTACTCGTTAAGTTCATACTTAGTAGCTAATATATAATTCAACTACTACAATTCCATATGAAAAACTGATTATAATAATATATCACATATAAATATTCTTCAAACTTACAACTTCGCTATATTACATATAACATGAAATATAGTACACTATGATACAGGATAGTTTTGAAGATAAATCTAGTTCATACGCAAGTTGTTCAGCAAAGGAAATAAAGACACGTAATTCATAAGTCCAGAAACAAGTCATGCATTCTGGTTTTACTAAGAAGACTTCCCATCCTTGGTCTTGTGGAAAATAACCGTTATGACCATTGGCTAGGCAGCATGTTGTAATGTCGTCAAAAGGACGAGGGTTTCGTAATGTCCAACAGCCCGTAATAATCTAAAAACCTTGTTTCTCACCCCAACTACTAAATCCGTCACTTGTGGGAAGGTTTTATTTAAAAGTTGCAATCCGATGTTCTTTTTCTCACTTTGGTAAGAAGCGAACATCACTAACCCGTAAGCATAACATGCTTCTTTATGTTGCATGTTAGAAGCTCTTTCTAATTCACGAAATCCTATGTTGTGATATGTCGAGTCAAAATAGGTTCTTAACCCGTAGCGTAAAATTGCATTTGAGTTCCCCGCATTTAATGTTTTAAAGAAAACACGGCGTAACTTACGGTCTCCCCAATGTGATATACCCCACCTATCAAAGGAAAGCCTTTTATAAACTAAGGCATTTCTGGAAAGTCTTTCAAATGTTTGACAAGTTAATTTTGCCATAACTAAATGTGCTGATGAATTCTGACCGACTCCAGACAAGATTTCCTCAATCATATCCTCTGGTAGGTCTTCTAAAATATTCGGTTGTCTACCCTTAACGTCCATTTTGTTTTTATACTGTAAAATAGAAAAGGATTAGATTCGTAATAACAAACAATACAAGCAATTTTTACATAGAACATAAAAGTACAAGCACAATACAATACAATACATATAATGCACAACATGATTACAACCCTCTAATCTGAATCATTGGTTTCTTCTTCTTCGAACTTGGTTCATTTTCCCAATTTTCTAGGAATATATGGTGTTCCTCTAATATGAGCCGTCGTTTTCCATAATGGTTTAGAAAAACTGGTGGTTTAGAGTTTCCCGGGTCATTGTTACATTTTAGGAAATACGGATGTTGTCGATACATATAAAGTTCATCGGGGTTGGAATCGGGTTTCTCTATTTTTATACCTTTTCCCTTATTATTTTCTTTCGCTTTATTAAATTGGGTCGAGGTAATTTCTATAACATCATCGGAGTCCTCATCGGGATCCAATTCATCGGAAAATTGGTAATCTTCCCAATATTTTGCTTCCTTAGCGAAAACACCATTGACCATTTTTAACTTTGGTCCATTGGTTGAGGATTTTCTTTTATTTAATCGATTTACTATAGGTATCAATATTTCTTCCTCCAGAATCTCTTCTTCTTCTGGTTCCTCCTCTTCCGATTCCTCCTCTTCTGGTTCCTCTTCTTCCGGTTCCTCCTCTTCTGGTTCCTCCTCTTCCGGTTCCTCTTAGAGAATTTGTTAATCTTCCCAAAATATATTCGACCCTTCATTATTATTAGGTGAATCAATGGGATTTGTACTAGAGGTAGACATCTATCACACAATATCAAACACGTTAAGAGATTAATATATCACATAATATTTACATGTTAATAATATATAGTTTCCAACAAAAAAAATGTTAAGCAGTCGTTTTTGAAGAAAAACACGGTCGAAGTCCAGACTCACTAATGCATCCTAACAAACTCGGTAAGATACACTAATGCAATTTTCTAGTTCTCTAAGACCAACGCTCTGATACCAACTGAAATGTCCCGTTCATATTGATTATAAACGTTCCATATTAATTGATTTCGTCGCGAGGTTTTGACCTCTATATGAGACGTTTTTCCAAGACTGCATTCAATTTTAAAGCAAACCATAACCTTTAAAATATTACGACGATTATCAAATAATGATAATCTAAAATATAGTGTTTTTCACACGACCATTACATAATGGTTTACAATAATATTACACATCAACATAAGTCTTCGAATGCAGTTTTTAAACAATATTATACAAGCATGGACTCCAAATCTTGTCCTTAATTTAGTATGCAACAGCGAAAGCTCTTAATAATCACCTGAGAATAAACATGCTTAAAACGTCAACAAAATTATTGGTGAGTTATAGGTTTAACCTACATATTATTAAATCATAATAATAGACCACAAGATTTCATTTTTATAACACATCTCTTATCAGACATTTCGCAAACTGCATAGAGATAAAAATCATTCATATGTTGAACACCTGGTAACCGACGTTAACTTAATGCATAGAATATCCCCAAAATAGAACCTCTCGTCTGTATAATAATCTCGAAGTACTAAACCATCCATAACCTGAATGGGGTTCGTTAGGCCCAATAGATCTATCTTTAGGATTCGCGTCAATTAGTAGATCGGTTTACTAATTCTTAGGTTACTAAGCAAAAGGGGCATATTCGGCTTCGATCATTCACCCATATAAAGTAGTTTCATTTACTTGTGTCAATTTCGTAAAACATTTATAAATTTGCATGTATTCTCATCCCAAAATTTTAGATTTTAAAAGTGAGACTATAACTCACTTTCACAAATTTTTACTTCGTCGGGAAGTAAGACTTGGCCACTGGTCGATTCACGAACCTATAACAAATATGTACATATATATCAAAGTATGTTCAAAATATATTTACAACATTTTTTAATACGTTTTAATGTTTTAAATATTTTCAGTCAGCTGTCCTCGTTAGTAACCTACAACTAGTTGTCCACAATTAGATGTACAGAAATAAATCGATATATATTATCTTGAATCAATCCACGTGTAACGCCCCGTACAAAACCATCGTGTACGGATCATAAACAACAGGATCATCACAAGGTCAAACACTATATGCTGTTTGAAAACCGATTTGCATTCATTAAAAAGATAATGTTTTACAAAGATAACATGTCATAAGACTTATTACAAACCATTGTTCCGAAATAACATAAGTTTACGAATGCAAAACATAAGTTTCATAATTTGAGACATCTCTAGCAATGCAGCGGATAACTAGTTCTGTAGGTCCATAACAGCAATTCAATAACAGCATGACAGCAAGTGTAACAGCGGAAGCAATAAACCTCTAGGCACCTGAGAAATACACGCTTAAAAAGTCAACACGAATGTTGGTGAGCTATAGTTTAAGTTGTAATAGTAACGTAAGATAGGCACGAGATTTCAGTACTGCAACAGCATATCAAAACAGTATGAAAAGTATATGCATAACCGTGGGCACCCGGTAACTAAACTTAACGTTTATAACCCCCTGAAAGTACACTTGGCGAGTGCGTATATTCACGAAGTATTAAACACCCATTAAATGCTAGCGCGACTAGCCCGAGTGGGGATGTCAAACCCTATGGATCCATATCTAAGATTCGCGTTCACCGGTTCAAAAACCAATGACTAAACGTTACCGTGCTAAGGGGAAAGTTTATGCCGTTGTATAACCCACATACATACAAAGTTTAAGTACTCGTGCCTATTATGTAAAACGTAAAAAGCGCATGTATTCTCAGTCCCAAAAATAGTAAAAGTAGTAAAAAGGGATGCTATAACTCACCGTGATAAAAGCGGTAAAGTCGGTAATGAAAGTACGCAAGTAGTAAGTCGGTCCGAAAGGTCGTCAACCTAAATCAAAGGTTACTAGGTCAGTAGGTTGTCTTAATAAGTTCTAATAGTGCATAAAATAAGTTTAAGTGTCATCATCATCATCATTCATCATCGTAAAAGCTAAGTGAGTTTGACAAGAATAGAGATCGAAACAATAGGCTGATTCGGTCAGCAGCTACGACCTCTACGTAAATCGAAAAGATGCATGGTCAGTGGCTATGGCTTCGTACTTGAGTCCCCTAACAGCTGACCAATTTTCAGAACCTAACTTGTCTTCGTTTGACCGTGGCGACGGTTTAAGTGCGAGTAGGTCAGAAATTTCAGCACAACGTTAATAGGGTGTAGTGACTCTCGGAGGGCCATAAATCCTAAACCGTAACTCGGATTAAGGCGAGGCCTAAACGGAAAATCATCTAATCGAACCGAACTAACTGAAAATCAGCATTCCAGTAGCCCAGGTGGTCTGATCAGATACGAAAATCAGTGGACAAGTGCTCCGGTGGGGTTCTTGGTGCTCGATGCTCATCACGGTTCTCATCCTTGATGCTTGTAGCTTCAAGTGTACAACTCGTTGATGGTTTAGCATCACTTTTGACCAAGATTCACCATCAATGCACAATATGTTAAGACCAAGTAAGAATACAACTCATTCATAAGTCTTAGATGGATGATGAGCCAAGGTTACATCATATCCTTAGTCTTAACACTAATACAAGTCACAATAACAACTAAAGTTACAAACTTTACATCAATTTAACAAGTATGAACACAATCTAAGTCAAAAGAGGTGATGGAACCCTAAGCTAGAGAGCTTGGATCCATTTCACACAAGTCACAAGGTTACAAAGCTAGAAAGCTTGAACCTTTAAGTGTTCTTGAAGATCTTGAAGCATAAAGCTTGGATCTTGAAGATACATGAAGATTACAAACAAAAGTTTGAATCTTTTAACAAAATAACAAGATCAAAGTAAAAAGAACTTGAATCTAACAACAATACATGAAGATTCAAGCTAGAAAGCTTGCATCTTGATTGTTCTTGAAGATCTTGAAGCATAAAGCTTGGATCTTGAAGATGCGTGAAGATTACAAACAAAAGTTTGAATCTTTTTAACAAAATGACATTAAACAATTATAAAAGTAATAGATCTATAAAAGATATGAAGATTCAAGCTAGAAAGCTTGAATCTTTGTTGTTCTTGAAAGATTCAAACTTGAATCAACAAGATATAAGTAAGATCAAAGCTACATGGAACTTGGATCTTATAAGAATGATGATGATGATCACGTTTTTGAAAGGAAAAGGAAAGGAAAAAGAAACTTACAAATGAAAGGAAGAAAGAAAGGTTAAGTGTGTGAAATTGCCAAATGATCAAGTGTTGTAATGGGGGACTTAAGGCTAGTATTTATAGGCAAAGAGTGAGCACATGGATTGATGACATGGCAAGGGTGGTGGTGGTGATAGTGGACGGCACCATGGGGGAGGGGAAGGACAACCTTTTCACTTTTTGGCTAATGGTGTCTAAAGTGTGTCCTTATGCTAGAATCTTATGGGACATGTGGATAAACCTTATCCATAATGCTTACATGACTCATTAATTAATTAATTAATTATTTATTTATTATTATGGGCCACTAGTAAATAAACTTGGGCTAATTAATTGGGTCTCTAGCTAAAGTAGGGTGGGCTTGAGCCCAACAAGGTAAAAAGTCCAAAAAGGCTAACTATTGGGCTTTAGCAATTAAATAAATAAAATTAAGCATCCAAAAGCCCAGGTAATTATTATTAGAAAATAATAATTAATATTTCGCAGTCCAAAAGTTCCGGTTCCGACAAAATTCAAACGTGCGCGCAGTCCGCGTTTTAATCGTAACGGTAAATAACACTAACGGTTATAAAGCATCCAATGGACAAGTTAAGCATTCTACCTACACCAAGGCACGTTTTAAAGTAAATATGAATATAAAACACGTGTGCCAAGGTTCCAGAGTAATAAAGTAACACAGTACGCACAAATACGCAGTTTCGCTAAAATACAAGGCATAAAAGCAAGTCGAAAAAGTCAGGTCGTTACATTACCCACCTGTTATTGGAAATTTCGTCCCGAAATTTAAGCTGAGGTAGGTGTTGGAGTCGGGAAAAGGTGAGGATACTTCTGCATCATTTGATCCTCTCGTTCCCAGGTAAACTCAGGTCCACGCTTGGCATTCCATCGAACTCGGACAATTGGAATCTTATTGCGTTTCAAGGTTTTGACCTCACGGTCCATAATTTCGATAGGTTCTTCCACGAAGTGGAGTTGGTCATCAATGGTAAGTTCTTCCAATGGTATGATAAGTTCCGGTGGAGCAAGACATTTCTTCAAATTTGATACATGAAAGGTAGGATGAACGGCACTCAACTGAGTCGGAAGATCCAAACGGTAAGCAACCGGTCTGATACGTTCCAAAATTTCAAAGGGTCCGATGTATCGCGGGTTCAACTTTTCGCGTTTCCCAAAACGAATTACACCTTTCCAAGGTGCAACCTTCAACATCACACGGTCACCTACGTTAAATTCGAAGTCTTTACGTTTAAGATCAGCATAACTCTTTTGGCGATCACGGGTAGTCTTAAGTCTCGCCTGAATCTGAGAAATCTTCTCCGTCGTTTCATGGAATATCTCGGGTCCAGTGATTTGCACTTCGCCTAACTCGGCCCAACAAATAGGAGAACGGCACTTGCGACCATACAACGCTTCAAAAGGTGCGGCTTTAATACTTGAATGATAACTGTTGTTGTAAGAGAATTCGGCTAGTGGTAGATGCCTTTCCCAAGACTTTCTGAAGTCAATAACACAGGCACGTAACATGTCCTCTAAAGTCTGAATCGTTCATTCGCTCTGACCGTCGGTCTGGGGTGATACGCGGTGCTCATGTCGAGACGAGTTCCCAAGGCTTCTTGCAAAGAACGCCAGAATCTGGAAGCAAAACGGGAATCGAGATCTGAGATGATTGATAAGGGCACACCATGACGAGATACCACCTCTTTGATGTACAGTTGAGCAAGTCTCTCCATTGTATCTGTTTCTTTCATTGCTAGAAAATGAGTAGATTTGGTAAGACGGTCAATGATAACCCAGATTGTATCGTATCCGCCCACCGTCTTTGGTAGCTTCGTGATGAAATCCATTGTAATTTCTTCCCATTTCCATTGTGGGATTTCTGGTTGTTGAAGTAATCCAGATGGCCTCTGATGTTCAGCTTTAACCTTCGAACAAGTCAAACACCTTCCAACATAAGTTGCAACATCCTTCTTAAGATTTGGCCACCAATACTGTTCCTTAAGATCGTGGTACATTTTGCCAGCTCCTGGATGAATCGAATATCTCAACTTGTGGGCTTCATCAAGTATAAGGTTCCGTAGATCTCCATAACGAGGTACCCAAATTCTTCCGGCATAACATCGGAGTCCAGACTCCTTAACCTCGAATTTAGAGATGAGAATGTTCAGGTATTTACGAGATATGTTCTCCTCCTTGAGAGCCTCTTCTTGGGCTACTCGAATCTGACTGTGGAGGTTCGAATGGATGGTGATGTTCAGAGCCCGAACACGAAGGGGTACCGTCCTCTCCTTTCGACTTAATGCGTCAGCTACAACATTGGCCTTGCCTGGATGGTAGCGAAGTCCACAATCGTAGTCGTTTAGCGTCTCAATCCATCGACGCTGTCTCATGTTTAGTTGCTTCTGATCGAAGATGTGTTGGAGACTCTTGTGATCGGTAAAGATAGTACTCTTTGTTCCATAAAGATAGTGTCTCCACAGCTTCAATGCGAAGACGCCGGCTCCAAGTTCGAGATCGTGAGTAGTGTAGTTTCACTCGTGGACCTTCAGTTGACGAGATGCATAAGCAATGACCTTCGTTCTTTGCATCAACACACAGCCAAAACCATTCCTCGAAGCATCGCAGTACACAACGAAGTCGTCACTGCCTTCAGGAAGAGATAGGATAGGTGCGATGGTTAACTTTAGCTTCAGGGTTTGAAATGTTGCTTCTTGCTCTTTTTCCCAAACAAACTTCTTTCCTTTATGAGTTAACGCAGTCAAAGGACGCGAAATCAAAGAGAAACCTTCAATGAACCTTCGGTAATAACCGGCAAGACCTAGAAATTGGCGGATGTGATTCGGAGTAGTGGGTGTCTCCCACTTGTTGATAGCTTCAATATTGGCGGGGTCAACTTTGATACCTTGATCACTCACAATATGACCCAGAAATTGGACTTCCTTCAACCAAAATTCACACTTGGAGAATTTGGCATAAAGCTGCTCTTGTCTCAAGAGTTCGAGCACTAACCGAAGATGTTGTTCATGTTCTTCTTTGCTCTTGGAGTAGATGAGGATATCATCTATGAAGACGATAACGAATTTATCCAGATAAGGCTTGCAGACACGATTCATGAGGTCCATGAACACAGCGGGTGCGTTGGTTAAACCGAATGGCATCACGAGAAACTCGTAATGACCATAGCGGGTTCTAAACGCAGTCTTCATCACATCACTCTCCTTCACCCTCAATTGGTGATAACCTGATCGCAAATCGATCTTAGAATAAACGCTTGATCCTTGCAGCTGATCAAAAAGATCGTCAATTCGGGGAAGAGGATATCGGTTCTTAATTGTCAACTTGTTGAGTTCGCGGTAGTCGATACACATGCGGAAAGATCCGTCCTTCTTCTTCACGAATAAAACAGGTGCGCCCCAAGGCGACGAGCTCGGTTGGATAAACCCTCGGTCGAGCAATTCCTGCAGTTGACTCTGCAATTCTTGCAGTTCTGAAGGTGCCAGACGATAAGGTGCACGAGCTACGGGTGCAGCTCCCGGCACCAGATCGATCTGGAACTCCACTGCTCTTGGTGGCGGTAATCCAGGCAGTTCTTCCGGAAAGAAGTCGGGGAATTCATTAACGATTCGCACATCATTCACACTCTTCTCCTCTGATTCTAAAGCCTTCACGTGTGCTAAAACGGAAAGTCGTCCTTTCTTCATGATCTTCTGCGCTTTCATACAACTAATGAGGTTCAGCTTCGAGTTACATCTCTCTCCGTAAATAGTCAGTGGCTCACCGTCTCCTTGTGGTATACGAAGAGCTTTATCTCCACAAATAATATCAGCCCTTACCTTGGTCAACCAATC
Source organism: Rutidosis leptorrhynchoides (assembly GCF_046630445.1). Lineage (NCBI taxonomy): Eukaryota > Viridiplantae > Streptophyta > Magnoliopsida > Asterales > Asteraceae > Rutidosis > Rutidosis leptorrhynchoides. The sequence goes on along the minus strand of NC_092341.1, from coordinate 158,729,325 downwards.
CATACCGACGATCACGTCAAAACTTCCCAGTTTGATAGGTATCAAGTCAATTTTGAAATCCACACCAGCTACATTAATAATAGCTCCTCGGCCAATTTGGTCAACCTTTTCAAGTTTACCGTTGGCTACCTCGACAAGCATACTTTCTTTTAAAGGAACTAATGACTAATTTATCTTATCGCAAAAGTGTCTACATACATAACTTCTATCGGCACCAGTATCAAATAGGACAGAAGCTAAAAGATTGTTGATAGTGAATATACCTGTCACCAAGTCGGGGTTCTCGCGTGCATCCCTTGAATTAACATTAAAAGCTCTACCACGCGGTGGTCCGCCGTCCTTCTTCTTATTGGGGCAATCATTCCTAAAGTGGCCCTGCTGTCCACACTCATAGCATTTCCTTGGCCCATTCGGGTTTGTCCTTGCAGCTGGGACGGGAATCTTGTAGTTCTTACCAACATGTCTGATCCGGTTGCACTTTTCACAGACCGCATTACAGTACCCAGTGTGATGTTTGTAACACCTCTTGCACTGCGGTAGAGTGCCCTTGTAGTTCGGGTTTGAACTTGTGCCTGGGTTAGGGTTTCCACCGTTGTTGTGCCTCTTGTCAGGGGTTTGATCATAGGTTCTTCCCTTGTTATTATCCCACTTACGCTTCTCACCACTACCCGCTTCAGACTTGGACTTCTCCGGTTCATCGATGAGAATCTGATTCATGAGGGTATGCGCCATGCGCATTGCTTCGGGAACATTCGGTGGCTTGGACGAGGTGACATTACCCTTAATGGACTTAGGGAGTCCCCAAAAGTATCTCTCCATACGCTTGAATTACGGGGTGACCATGGTAGGACACATAAGAGCTAACTCAAGAAACCTCCGATTGTAACCATCGAGATCGTTGCCAACAGCTTTCAATTGCATAAACTCTATTTCCATCTTTTGTATCTCGGTTCTCGGACAATACTTATCAATCATAGCTGCTTTAAACTCCTCCCATGGTGTAGCAAACGCCTCATCAATACCTTGTGCCTGAGCCATGGTGTTCCACCACGTGAGGGCGCCATCAGATAGCGTGCAGGAAGCAAATTTGGTTTTGTTAGACTCGGAACAGTTGCTGACTCGGAATACTGATTCAAGCTTTTTAAACCATCTTGTGAGACCAACAGGCCCCGCAGTTCCGCTGAAGTTATGTGGCTTACAGCTTTGGAATTCTTTGTAGGTGCACTCTTTTCGAACGGGTTGGATAACCGGCTATGGTTCTGCTTGAGGGTTCATTTCCGCCAAGGCTGCGGCGACTCGTTCATTAATCATCTCTTCGATTTGAGCTGCTGTGGGTGTTGTTCGTGTGTTTGCCATTGCCCTTCGAAACGGAAATTTTGACTTAAGTCAAAATCCAGCATTTAATATATAATAATATAGTATATAGTAAACAGGGAAACAACATAACGCATGCCAATATAGTGACGCAACTAGGTACAAATACCGCAAAACCAACATACAGTAATGTAAATAGAACACTGTGCAAGAATTTAACAATACAAAGTTCCATTAATAAAGAGTTGCATACATAAGTTCGTACATTACATAAGGAAAACATGGATCTACAAACGAGATTACAAAATGAAACCTACTACAAAGCTCTATGGTGATGGTGGGTAAAGGATGTCCAGCACATGGGACATCTGCTCCTCGAGCTCAGTTACCCGAGCATGTAGGATCTCCACCTCCCTTTCCAGTTCCTCGACAGAGGGAGGGGCTGACAGAGCAGGCGGTGCTGCTGGTGTAGGTGGTGCTGGTGGTGCAGATGGTCCGGCTCCAGAGGTAGATGCTGCATGGCGGTAAGGCTTACGCACGAATGGATCAGCCGGGTAAGGCACGACCCGCTTACGGGCGGTAACCCTACGACGCTGACCATGTGCGTCAGTGAATGCTCGTCCTCCGTTGATCCCCGGAATAACGGTGCCATCGAAACGGTACCGCTTCTTCGGCGGGGTGGAGGGTGGCTGGACAGGTGTATCATCAGGGTCCTCCTCGTCGAAATCATCGTCACTAGAGTCGTCTGTGGATGAGTCATCTGAACTAGCAGGGGGTGACACCACAGGTGGCCCTCCTCGAGCGGCCATCATCTGTCCATATCTGGCGGGTCCGATTGGCACGAGACGTCCATCAGGAGTGCGTCGGCACCAGTGGTTACGTTCATTACGAACCGGACCTTCCCCAAGATCCGCAGGAATCACAAAACCACTGGGACGAGGCTGTGGCTCCTGAGGTACCGGGGCAACTGGAGCTGGAATCTCCGGAGGGTCCTGGGCTCCGACTGCGGTAACCACCGGTACAGGTGTATGGCTGCTTGTTCCGGAGGATGAAGCGCCGGGGTCACTGGTTAACGAGATCTGTGTATCGGTAGCAGCAGTAGGTGAGGTGGCTGACGAGTCTGAATCGATGTCCAAAATAATGACAGGTGGAATATCCGACATCTGAACAAGGAAAATAAATTTTTCATATCAGTAAGTCATAAGCAAGCAAGTATTAGGCACTATAGCATCCTAGCATGGCTATAACAACAGTGCTAAACAGTAATAACAGTGAAAGCAGATAGTAATCATGCAAAGGAAGAAATAGGCAATACAGCAAGTTCGCATGGCAGTAAAGATAAGCAATAGCATGCAGTAAGATCACATGGTAGTAAAAGTAAGCAGTAGCATGCAGAAACAAGTAAACTAGCAAGTTGTAGATTAGTCCTATTAGTGAATCCTACTCGGGTCGGTCCTAGACTCACTAATGCAACCTAATTCCCTACAACCAATGATATGATACCAACTGTAACGCCCCGTACAAAACCATCGTGTACGGATCATAAATAACAGGATCATCACAAGGTCAAACACTATATGCTGTTTGAAAACCGATTTGCATTCATTAAAAAGATAACGTTTTACAAAGATAACATGTCATAAGACTTATTACAAACCATTGTTCCGAAATAACATAAGTTTACGAATGCAAAACATAAGTTTCATAATTTGAGACATCTCTAGTAATGCAGCGGATAACTAGTTCAGTAGGTCCATAACAGCAATTCAATAACAGCATGACAGCAAGTGTAACAGCGGAAGCAATAAACCTCTAGGCACCTGAGAAATACACGCTTAAAAAGTCAACACGAATGTTGGTGAGCTATAGTTTAAGTTTTAATAGTAACGTAAGATAGGCCACGAGATTTCAGTGCGGCAACAGCGTATCAAAACAGTATGAAAAGTATATGCATAACCGTGGGCACCCGGTAACTAAACTTAATGTTTATAACCCCCTGAAAGTACACTTGGCGAGTGCGTATGTTCACGAAGTATTAAACACCCGTTAAATGCTAGCGCGACTAGCCCAAGTGGGGATGTCAAACCCTATGGATCCATATCTAAGATTCACGTTCACCGGTTCAAAAACCAATGACTAAACGTTACCGTGCTAAGGGGAAAGTTTATGCCGTTGTATAACCCACATACATACAAAGTTTAAGTACTCATGCCTAGTATGTAAAACGTAAAAAGCGCATGTATTCTCAGTCCCAAAAATAGTAAAAGTAGTAAAAAGGGATGCTATAACTCACCGTGATAAAAGCGGTAAAGTCGGTAATGAAAGTACGCAAGTAGTAAGTCGGTCCGAAAGGTCGTCAACCTAAATCAAAGGTTACTAGGTTAGTAGGTTGTCTTAATAAGTTCTAATAGTGCATAAAATAAGTTTAAGTGTCATCATCATCATCATTCATCATCGTAAAAGCTAAGTGAGTTTGACAAGAATAGAGATCGAAACAATAGGATGACTTCAGTCAGCAGCTACGACCTCTACGTAAATCGAAAAGATGCATGGTCAGTGGCTATGGCTTCGTACATGAGTCCCCTAATAGCTGACCAATTTTCAGAACCTAACTCGTCTTTGTTTGACCGTGGCGACGGTTTAAGTGCGAGTAGGTCAGAAATTTCAGCACAACGTTAATAGGGTGTAGTGACTCTCGGAGGGCCATAAATCCTAAACCGTAACTCGGATTAAGGTGAGGCCTAAATGGAAAATCATCTACTCAAACCGAACTAACTGAAAATCAGCTTTCCAGTAGCCCAGGTGGTCTGATCAGATACGAAAATCAGTGGACAAGTGCTCCGGTGGGGTTCTTGGTGCTCGATGCTCATCATGGTTCTCATCCTTGATGCTTGTAGCTTCAAGTGTACAACTCGTTGATGGTTTAGCATCACTTTTGACCAAGATTCACCATCAATACACAATATGTTAAGACCATGTAAGAATACAACTCATTCATGAGTCTTAGATGGATGATGAACCAAGGTTACATCATATCCTTAGTCTTAACACTAATACAAGTCACAATAACAACTAAAGTTACAAACTTTACATCAATTTAACAAGTATGAACACAATCTAAGTCAAAAGAGGTGATGGAACCCTAAGCTAGAGAGCTTGGATCCATTTAACACAAGTCACAAGGTTACAAAGCTAGAAAGCTTGAACCTTTAAGTGTTCTTGAAGATCTTGAAGCATAAAGCTTGGATCTTGAAGATACATGAAGATTACAAACAAAAGTTTGAATCTTTTTAACAAAATAACAAGATCAAAGTAAAAAGAACTTGAATCTAACAACAATATATGAAGATTCAAGCTAGAAAGCTTGCATCTTGACTGTTCTTGAAGATCTTGAAGCATAAAGCTTGGATCTTGAAGATGCATGAAGATTACAAACAAAAGTTTGAATCTTTTTAACAAAATAACATTAAACAATCATAAAATAATAGATCTATAATAGATATGAAGATTCAAGCTAGAAAGCTTGAATCTTTGTTGTTCTTGAAAGATTCAAACTTGAATCAACAAGATATAAGTAAGATCAAAGCTACATGGAACTTGGATCTTATAAGAATGATGATGATGATCACGTTTTTGAAAGGAAAAAGAAACTTACAAATGAAAGGAAGAAAGAAAGGTTAAGTGTGTGAAATTGCCAAATGATCAAGTGTTGTAATGGGGGACTTAAGGCTAGTATTTATAGGCAAAGAGTGAGCACATGGATTGATGACATGGCAAGGGTGGTGGTGGTGATGGTGGACGGCACCAAGGGGGAGGGGAAGGACAACCTTTTCACGTTTTGGCTAATGGTGTCTAAAGTGTGTCCTTATGCTAGAATCTTATGGGACATGTGGATAAACCTTATCCATAATGCTTACATGACTCATTAATTAATTAATTATTTATTTATTTATTATTACGGGCCACTAGTAAATAAACTTGGGCTAATTAATTGGGTCTCTAGCTAGAGTAGGGTGGGCTTGAGCCCAACAAGGTAAAAAGTCCAAAAAGGCTAACTATTGGGCTTTAGCAATTAAATAAATAAAATTAAGCATCCAAAAGCCCAGGTAATTATTATTAGAAAATAATAATTAATATTTCACAGTCCAAAAGTTCCGGTTCCGACAAAATTCAAACGTGCGCGCAGTCCGCGTTTTAATCGTAACGGTAAATAACACTAACGGTTATAAAGCATCCAATGGACAAGTTAAGCATTCTACCTACACCAAGGCATGTTTTAAAGTAAATATGAATATAAAACACGTGTGTCAAGGTTTCGGAGTAATAAAGTAACACAGTACGCACAAATACGCAGTTTCGCTAAAATACAAGGCATAAAAACAAGTCGAAAAAGTCGGGTCGTTACACCACGACCCAGTGTATACACGTCTCAGGCTAGATCACAACTCAAAGTATATATATTTTTGGAATCAACCTCAACCCTGTATAGCTAACTCCAATATTACTGCATATAGAGTGTCTATGGTTGTTCCAAATAACATATATACATGGGTCGATATGATATGTCAAAACATTTGTATACGTGTATATGGTATCCCAAGATTACATAATATATTAGAATACATGTATAATATAATATGAGTTAGCTAGGATAAGATTAATATAGAATTGTTACAATATTTCCCGTAGCTACAACAATCAAAAAATATCCAATCTTATTTTACCCATAACTTCTTCGTTTTAAATTCGATTTGAGTGAATCAAATTGCTATGGTTTTATATTGAACTCTATTTTATAAATCTAAACATAAAAAGTATAGGTTTATAGTCATAAAAATAAGTTACAAGTCGTTTTTATAAAGGTAGTCATTTCAGTCGAAAGAACGACGTCTAGATGACCATTTTGGAAAACATACTTCCACTTTGAGTTTAACCATGATTTTTGGATATAGTTTTATGTTCATAATAAAAATCATTTTTCCAGAAAAACAACTTTTAAATCAAAGTTTATCATAGTTTTTAATTAACTAACCCAAAACAGCCTGCGGTGTTACTACGACGGCGTATATCCGGTTTTACGGTGTTTTTCGTGTTTTCCGGTTTTAAATCATTAAGTTAGCATATCATATAGATATAGAACATGCGTTTAGTTGATTTTAAAAGTCAAGTTAGAAGGATTAACTTTTGTTTGCGAACAAGTTTAGAGTTAACTAAACTATGTTCTAGTGATTACATGTTCAAATCTTCGAATAAGATAGTTTTATATGTATGAATCGAATGATGTTATGAACATTATTACTACCTCAATTTTAGTAGGTAAACCTACTAGAAGTGACAAGAAATGATCTAGCTTCAAAGGTGTAGTGACCCGAACTTTTCCATGTTTATATATATTAATTGAGATTTATATTTACATGATTAAATGTTTCCAACATGTTAAGCAATCAAACTTGTTAAGACTTGATTAATTGAAATATGTTTCATATAGACAATTGACCACCCAAGTTGACCGGTGATTCACGAACGTTAAAACTTGTAAAAACTATATGATGACATATATATGGTTATATATATAGTTAACATGATATTATGATAAGTAAACATATCATTAAGTATATTAACAATGAACTACATATGTAAAAACAAGACTACTAACTTAATGATTTTGAAACGAGACATATATGTAACGATTATCTTTGTAACGACATTTAATGTATATATATCATATTAAGAGATATTCGTACATCATAATATCATGATAATATAATAATTTAAAATCTCTTTTGATATTATAAACATTGGGTTAACAACATTTAACAAGATCGTTAACCTAAAGGTTTCAAAACAACATTTACATGTAACGACTAACGATGACTTAACGACTCAGTTAAAATGTATATACATGTAGTGTTTTAATATGTATTCATACACTTTTGAAAGACTTTAAGACACTTATCAAAATACTTCTACTTAACAAAAATGCTTACAATTACATCCTCGTTCAGTTTCATCAACAATTCTACTTGTATGCACCCGTATTCGTACTCGTACAATACACAGCTTTTAGATGTATGTACTATTGGTATATACACTCCAATGATCAACTCTTAGCAGCCCATGTGAGTCACCTAACACATGTGGGAACCATCATTTGGCAACTAGCATGAAATATCTCATAAAATTACAAAAATATGAGTAATCATTCATGACTTATTTACATGAAAACAAAATTACATATCCTTTATATCTAATCCATACACCAACGACTAAAAACACCTACAAACACTTTCATTCTTCAATTTTCTTCATCTAATTGATCTCTCTCAAGTTCTATCTTCAAGTTCTAAGTGTTCTTCATATATTCTACAAGTTCTAGTTACATAAAATCAAGAATACTTTCAAGTTTGCTAGCTCACTTCCAATCTTGTAAGGTGATCATCCAACCTCAAGAAATCTTTGTTTCTTACAGTAGGTTATCATTCTAATACAAGGTAATAATCATATTCAAACTTTGGTTCAATTTCTATAACTATAACAATCTTATTTCAAGTGATGATCTTACTTGAACTTGTTTTCGTGTCATGATTTTGCTTCAAGAACTTCGAGCCATCCAAGGATCCATTGAAGCTAGATCCATTTTTCTATTTTCCAGTAGGTTTATCCAAGGAACTTAAGGTAGTAATGATGTTCATAACATCATTCGATTCATACATATAAAGCTATCTTATTCGAAGGTTTAAACTTGTAATCACTAGAACATAGTTTAGTTAATTCTAAACTTGTTCGCAAACAAAAGTTAATCCTTCTAACTTGACTTTTAAAATCAACTAAACACATGTTCTATATCTATATGATATGCTAACTTAATGATTTAAAACCTGGAAACACGAAAAACACCGTAAAACCGAATTTACGCCGTCGTAGTAACACCGCGGGCTGTTTTGGGTTAGTTAATTAAAAACTATGATAAACTTTGATTTAAAAGTTGTTATTCTGAGAAAATGATTTTTATTATGAACATGAAACTATATCCAAAAATTATGGTTAAACTCAAAGTGGAAGTATGTTTTCTAAAATGGTCATCTAGACGTCGTTCTTTCAACTGAAATGACTACCTTTACAAAAATGACTTGTAACTTATTTTTCCGACTATAAACCTATACTTTTCTGTTTAGATTCATAAAATAGAGTTCAATATGAAACCATAGCAATTTGATTCACTCAAAACGGATTTAAAATGAAGAAGTTATGGGTAAAACAAGATTGGATAATTTTTCTCATTTTAGCTACGTGAAAATTGGTAATAAATCTATTCTAACCATAACTTAATCAACTTGTATTGTATATTATGTAATCTTGAGATACCATAGACACGTATACAATGTTTCGACCTATCATGTCGACACATCTATATATATTTCGGAACAACCATAGACACTCTATATGTGAATGTTGGAGTTAGCTATACAGGGTTGAGGTTGATTCCAAAATATATATAGTTTGAGTTGTGATCAATACTGAGATACGTATACACTGGGTCGTGGATTGATTCAAGATAATATTTATCGATTTATTCTGTACATCTAACTGTGGACAACTAGTTGTAGGTTACTAACGAGGACAGCTGACTTAATAAACTTAAAACATCAAAATATATTAAAAGTGTTGTAAATATATTTTAAACATACTTTGATATATATGTATATATTGTTATAGGTTCGTGAATCAACCAGTGGCCAAGTCTTACTTCTCGACGAAGTAAAAATCTGTGAAAGTGAGTTATAGTCCCACTTTTAAAATCTAATATTTTTGGGATGAGAATACATGCAGGTTTTATAAATGATTTACAAAATAGACACAAGTACGTGAAACTACATTCTATGGTTGAATTATCGAAATCGAATATGCCCCTTTTTATTAAGTCTGGTAATCTAAGAATTAGGGAACAGACACCCTAATTGACGCGAATCCTAAAGATAGATCTATTGGGCTTAACAAACCCCATCCAAAGTACCGGATGCTTTAGTACTTCGAAATTTATATCATATCCGAAGGGTGTCCCGGAATGATGGGGATATTCTTATATATGCATCTTGTTAATGTCGGTTACCAGGTGTTCACCGTATGAATGATTTTTATCTCTATGTATGGGATGTGTATTGAAATATGAAATCTTGTGGTCTATTATTATGATTTGATATATATAGGTTAAACCTATAACTCACCAACATTTTTGTTGACGTTTTAAGCATGTTTATTCTCAGGTGATTATTAAGAGTTTCCGCTGTCGCATACTTAAATAAGGACGAGATTTGGAGTCCATGCTTGTATGATATTGTGTAAAAACTGCATTCAAGAAACTTATTTTGTTGTAACATATTTGTATTGTAAACCATTATGTAATGGTCGTGTGTAAACAGGATATTTTAGATTATCATTATTTGATAATCTACGTAAAGCTTTTTAAAACCTTTATCTATGAAATAAAGGTTATGGTTTGTTTTAAAAATGAATGCAGTCTTTGAAAAACGTCTCATATAGAGGTCAAAACCTCGCAACGAAATCAATTAATATGGAACGTTTTTAATCAATAAGAACGGGACATTTCAGTTGGTATCCGAGCGTTGGTCTTAGAGAACCAGAATTTTGCATTAGTGTGTCTTATCGAGTTTTTTAGGATGCATTAGTGAGTCTGGACTTCGACCGTGTTTACTTGAAAAATGATTGCTTAACAAATTTTGTTGGAAACTATATATTTTTAACATGTGAATATTATGTGATATATTAATCTCTTAACGCGTTTGATATTATGTGATAGATGTCTACCTCTAGAACAAGTCCCATTGACTCACCTAATAATAATGAAGAGTCAAATGTAAATTGGAATGATTCGTGGACTGATTCACAAGTTCCCGAAGAGGAACCGGAAGAAGAGTCGGAACCGGAAGAAGAATCGGAACCGGAAGAAGAATCGGAACCGGATGAAGAAATAGAACCGGTGGGGGAAATATTAAAACGGTTAAGTAAAAGAAAATCCTCAACCAACCGACCAAGGTTAATTATGGTCAATGGTGTTTCCGCCAAGGAAGCAAAATATTGGGAGGATTACCAATTCTCCGATGAATCGGATTCCGACGAGAATTCCGATGATGTTATAGAAATTACCCCAACTGAATTTAAAAAGGCAAAAGAAAATAATAAGGGAAAGGGCATAAAAATAGAGAAATCTAATTCCAACCCCGATGAACTTTATATGTATCGTCAACCCCCGAAGTCCTTAAGTTGTAACAATGACCCGGGAACCTCTAAACCACCAGGTTTTTCTAAACCAATGTGGAAAATTACGGCTCGTATTAGGGGAACATCATATATCCCTAGAAACTTGGCAAAACGAACCAAAACCGAAGAAGAAGAAACAAGCGAGTCGGAATAAGATAGTTGTATTCGTGTGGTGTAATATATGTAATATAGTGTGCTTATGCTTTATGATATATGTAAAAATTGCTTGTATTAATAAGTATTTTTTTTATGAATCTAACTCTTGTCTATTTTACAGTATAAAAACACAAAATGGATAGACAACCCAATATTTTAAGAGACCTACCCGGAGACATGATTGATGAAATCTTGTCTAGAGTCGGTCAGAATTCTTCGGCACAACTATTTAAGGCGAGATCAGTTTGTAAGACATTCGAAGAACGTTCCAAGAATGCCTTGGTTTATAAAAGGCTTTCGTTCGAAAGATGGGGGATATCACATTGGGAAATCCATAAGTTACGATGTGTTTACTTTGACGCATATATTGCGGGGAACCCAAATGCTATTTTACGCAATGGGTTAAGAAATTATTTTGACTCAATATATCCGAATATTGGACTTCGTGATTTAGAAAAAGCGGCTAACATGCAACATAAAGAAGCATGTTATGCTTACGGATTAGTAATGTTCGCTTCTCACCAAAGTGAGAACAAGAAAATCGGGCTACAACTATTAAACAAAACGTTTCCACAAGTGACGGAGTCGGTAATTGGGGTAAGAAATGAGGTTTTTAGATTGTTACGGGACTGTTGGACATTACGTAACCCTCGTCCCTTTGACGACGTTACAACACGCTGTCTTATCAACGGCCATAACGGTTATGTTCCACAAGACCAAGGATGGGAAGTAATCCTAGTAAAACCAGAATGCATGACTTGTTTCTGGACGTATGAATTACGTGTCTTTATTGCCTTTGCTGAACGACTTGTGTACTAGCTAGAATTATCTTCACAACCATCTTGTATCAAATTTATTGTGTGCTATATTTCATGCTATATGTAAAATAAGCGGTATTGTAAGTTTGTAAAATATTGTGTAAAAGTTTGAACGCGAAATATTATTATAATCAGTTTTTCATATAGAATTGTAGTAGTTGAATTGTATATTAGCTACTAAGTATGAACTTAACGGGTAGGTACTACCCGAATTTAAACTTATAAAACGCTAATATGAAGAAAAAGCTTTTATAAATGAGTTCATATTATGCTACGAAATACTATTAACTACTCTTAATATTCTGTATGATTAACTTGTTCCATTTAACTATTTTGAAGGAAATGGCACCGACTACTCGACACACCGTGAATATGAATGAAGAGGAATTCCGTACTTTTCTAGCTTCAAACATAGCCGCAGTACAGGCTGCGCTACATACCAACAATAACCTTGGATCTAGCAGTACAGGAAATCGTGTAGGATGCACATACAAAGAATTCACTGCCTGCAAACCTTTAGAATTTGATGGAACCGAAGGACCGATCGGATTGAAACGGTGGACCGAGAAGGTCGAATCGGTGTTTTCCATAAGTAAGTGTACTGAAGAGGACAAAGTGAAGTATGCTACGCATACCTTCACAGGTTCTGCGTTAACATGGTGGAATACCTATCTAGAGCAAGTGGGACAAGACGATGCGTACGCACTACCGTGGTCAGCATTCAAGCACGTGATGAACGAGAAGTACCGTCTCAGAACCGAGGTCAATAAGCTCAAGACAGAACTTAGAGGGTTACGAACCCAAGGATTTGATATTACCACGTATGAAAGAAGATTCACAGAATTGTGCCTATTGTGTCCGGGAGCGTTCGAAGATGAGGAAGAGAAGATCGACACGTTTGTGAAAGGATTACCGGAAAGAATCCAAGAAGATATAAGTTCACACGAGCCTGCCTCCATACAACAGGCATGTAGAATGGCTCACAAACTAGTGAACCAGATTGAAGAAAGAATTAAAGAACAGACTGCTGAAGAGGCCAATGTGAAGCAAGTCAAAAGAAAGTGGGAGGAAAACGGTGATAAGAATCACCAATACAACAACAACAACAATTACAACAATAATCGCAACAATTATCCCAACAATCGCAACATCAATCGCAACTACAACAAACGACCCAACAACAACTACAACAATCATCCCAATAACAATAATAACCGCAACAACAACAACAATCAGAAGCAGCTATGCCAAAGGTGTGAAAAGTATCACTCGGGGTTCTGCACCAAATTTTGCAACAAGTGTAAAAGAAATGGTCATAGCGCGGCGAAGTGTGAGGTCTACGGACCAGGGGTTAATAGAACGAAAGGAACAAATGGTGTCGGAACGAGTAATGGCGGAGCAAGTAGTGTCGGAGCAAGTTATGCCAATGTAGTTTGTTATAAATGTGGAAAACCGGGCCACATTATTAGAAATTGCCCGAACCAGGAGAACACGAATGGACAAGGTCGTGGAAGAGTTTTCAATATTAATGCGGCAGAGGCACAGGAAGACCCGGAGCTTGTTACGGGTACGTTTCTTATTGACAATAAATCTGCTTACGTTTTATTTGATTCGGGTGCGGATAGAAGCTATATGAGTAGAGATTTTTGTGCTAAATTAAGTTGTCCATTGACGCCTTTGGATAGTAAATTTTTACTCGAATTAGCAAATGGTAAATTAATTTCAGCAGATAATATATGTCGGAATCGAGAAATTAAACTGGTTAGCGAAACATTTAAGATTGATTTGATACCAGTAGAGTTAGGGAGTTTTGATGTGATAATCGGTATGGACTGGTTGAAAGAAGTGAAAGCAGAGATCGTTTGTTACAAAAATGCAATTCGCATTATACGAGAAAAAGGAAAACCCTTAATGGTGTACGGAGAAAAGGGCAACACGAAGCTACATCTTATTAGTAATTTGAAGGCATAAAAACTAATAAGAAAAGGTTGCTATGCTGTTCTAGCACACGTCGAGAAAGTACAAACTGAAGAAAAGAGCATCAATGATGTTCCCGTCGCAAAAGAATTTCCTGATGTATTTCCGAAAGAATTACCGGGATTACCCCCACATCGATCCGTTGAATTTCAAATAGATCTTGTACCAGGAGCTGCACCAATAGATCGTGCTCCTTACAGACTCGCACCCAGCGAGATGAAAGAACTACAAAGCCAATTACAAGAACTTTTAGAGCGTGGTTTCATTCGACCAAGCACATCACCGTGGGGAGCTCCTGTTTTGTTTGTCAAGAAGAAAGATGGTACATTCAGGTTGTGTATCGACTACCGAGAGTTGAACAAACTTACCATCAAGAACCGCTACCCACTACCGAGAATCGATGACTTATTTGATCAACTACAAGGCTCGTCTGTTTATTCAAAGATTGACTTACGTTCCGGGTATCATCAAATGCGGGTGAAAGAAGATGATATTCCAAAGACTGCTTTCAGAACACGTTACGGTCATTACGAGTTTATGGTCATGCCGTTTGGTTTAACTAATGCACCAGCTGTGTTCATGGACCTTATGAACCGAGTGTGTGGACCATACCTTGACAAGTTTGTCATTGTTTTCATTGATGACATACTTATTTACTCAAAGAATGACCAAGAACACGGTGAACATTTGAGAAAGGTGTTAGAAGTATTGAGGAAGGAAGAATTGTACGCTAAGTTTTCAAAGTGTGCATTTTGGTTGGAAGAAGTTCAATTCCTCGGTCACATAGTGAACAAAGAAGGTATTAAGGTGGATCCGGCAAAGATAGAAACTGTTGAAAAGTGGGAAACCCCGAAAACTCCGAAACACATACGCCAGTTTTTAGGACTAGCTGGTTACTACAGAAGGTTCATCCAAGACTTTTCCAGAATAGCAAAACCCTTGACTGCATTAACGCATAAAGGGAAGAAATTTGAATGGAATGATGAACAAGAGAAAGCGTTTCAGTTATTGAAGAAAAAGCTAACTACGGCACCTATATTGTCATTGCCTGAAGGGAATGATGATTTTGTGATTTATTGTGACGCATCAAAGCAAGGTCTCGGTTGTGTATTAATGCAACGAACGAAGGTGATTGCTTATGCGTCTAGACAATTGAAGATTCACGAACAAAATTATACGACGCATGATTTGGAATTAGGCGCGGTTGTTTTTGCATTAAAGACTTGGAGGCACTACTTATATGGGGTCAAAAGTATTATATATACCGACCACAAAAGTCTTCAACACATATTTAATCAGAAACAACTGAATATGAGGCAGCGTAGGTGGATTGAATTGTTGAATGATTACGACTTTGAGATTCGTTACCACCCGGGGAAGGCAAATGTGGTAGCCGATGCCTTGAGCAGGAAGGACAGAGAACCCATTCGAGTAAAATCTATGAATATAATGATTCATAATAACCTTACTACTCAAATAAAGGAGGCGCAACAAGGAGTTTTAAAAGAGGGAAATTTAAAGGATGAAATACCCAAGGGATCGGAGAAGCATCTTAATATTTGGGAAGACGGAACCCGGTATAGGGCTGAAAGGATTTGGGTACCAAAATTTGGAGATATGAGAGAAATGGTACTTAGAGAAGCTCATAAAACCAGATACTCAATACATCCTGGAACGGGAAAGATGTACAAGGATCTCAAGAAACATTTTTGGTGGCCGGGTATGAAAGCCGATGTTGCTAAATATGTAGGAGAATGTTTGACGTGTTCTAAGGTCAAAGCTGAGCATCAGAAACCATCAGGTCTACTTCAACAACCCGAAATCCCGGAATGGAAATGGGAAAACATTACCATGGATTTCATCACTAAATTGCCAAGGACTGCAAGTGGTTTTGATACTATTTGGGTAATAGTTGATCGTCTCACCAAATCAGCACATTTCCTGCCAATAAGAGAAGATGACAAGATGGAGAAGTTAGCACGACTGTATTTGAAGGAAGTCGTCTCCAGACATGGAATACCAATCCCTATTATCTCTGATAGGGATGGTAGATTTATTTCAAGATTCTGGCAGACATTACAGCAAGCATTAGGAACTCGTCTAGACATGAGTACTGCCTATCATCCACAAACTGATGGGCAGAGCGAAAGGACAATACAAACGCTTGAAGACATGCTACGAGCATGTGTTATTGATTACGGAAATAGTTGGGATCGACATCTACCGTTAGCAGAATTTTCCTACAACAACAGCTACCATTCAAGCATTGAGATGGCACCGTTTGAAGCACTTTATGGTAGAAAGTGCAGGTCTCCGATTTGTTGGAGTGAAGTGGGGGATAGACAGATTACGGGTCCAGAGATTATACAAGAAACTACCGAGAAGATCATCCAAATTCAACAACGGTTGAAAACCGCCCAAAGTCGACAAAAGAGCTACGCTGACATTAAAAGAAAAGATATAGAATTTGAAATTGGAGATATGGTCATGCTTAAAGTTGCACCTTGGAAAGGCGTTGTTCGATTTGGTAAACGAGGGAAATTAAATCCAAGGTATATTGGACCATTCAAGATTATTGATCGTGTCGGACCAGTAGCTTACCGACTAGAGTTACCTCAACAACTCGCGGCTGTACATAACACTTTCCACGTCTCGAATTTGAAGAAATGTTTTGCTAAAGAAGATCTCACTATTCCGTTAGATGAAATCCAAATCAACGAAAAACTTCAATTCATCGAAGAACCCGTCGAAATAATGGATCGTGAGGTTAAAAGACTTAAGCAAAACAAGATACCAATTGTTAAGGTTCGATGGAATGCTCGTAGAGGACCCGAGTTCACCTGGGAGCGTGAAGATCAGATGAAGAAGAAATACCCACATCTATTTCCAGAAGATTCGTCAACACCTTCAACAGCTTAAAATTTCGGGACGAAATTTATTTAACGGGTAGGTACTGTAGTGACCCGAACTTTTCCATGTTTATATATATTAATTGAGATTTATATTTACATGATTAAATGTTTCCAACATGTTAAGCAATCAAACTTATTAAGACTTGATTAATTGAAATATGTTTCATATAGACAATTGACCACCCAAGTTGACCGGTGATTCACGAACGTTAAAACTTGTAAAAACTATATGATGACATATATATGGTTATATATATAGTTAACATGATATTATGATAAGTAAACATATCATTAAGTATATTAACAATGAACTACATATGTAAAAACAAGACTACTAACTTAATGATTTTGAAACGAGACATATATGTAACGATTATCGTTGTAACGACATTTAATGTATATATATCATATTAAGAGATATTTGTACATCATAATATCATGATAATATAATAATTTAAAATCTCTTTTGATATTATAAACATTGGGTTAACAACATTTAACAAGATCGTTAACCTAAAGGTTTCAAAACAACATTTACATGTAACGACTAACGATGACTTAACGACTCAGTTAAAATGTATATACATGTAGTGTTTTAATATGTATTCATACACTTTTGAAAGACTTTAAGACACTTATCAAAATACTTCTACTTAACAAAAATGCTTACAATTACATCCTCGTTCAGTTTCATCAACAATTCTACTTGTATGCACCCGTATTCGTACTCGTACAATACACAGCTTTTAGATGTATGTACTATTGGTATATACACTCCAATGATCAACTCTTAGCAGCCCATGTGAGTCACCTAACACATGTGGGAACCATCATTTGGCAACTAGCTTGAAATATCTCATAAAATTACAAAAATATGAATAATCATTCATGACTTATTTACATGAAAACAAAATTACATATCCTTTATATCTAATCCATACACCAACGACTAAAAACACCTACAAACACTTTCATTCTTCAATTTTCTTCATCTAATTGATCTCTCTCAAGTTCTATCTTCAAGTTCTAAGTGTTCTTCATATATTCTACAAGTTCTAGTTACATAAAATCAAGAATACTTTCAAGTTTGCTAGCTCACTTCCAATCTTGTAAGGTGATCATCCAACCTCAAGAAATCTTTGTTTCTTACAGTAGGTTATCATTCTAATACAAGGTAATAATCATATTCAAACTTTGGTTCAATTTCTATAACTATAACAATCTTATTTCAAGTGATGATCTTACTTGAACTTGTTTTCGTGTCATGATTTTGCTTCAAGAACTTCGAGCCATCCAAGGATCCATTGAAGCTAGATCCATTTTTCTCTTTTCCAGTAGGTTTATCCAAGGAACTTAAGGTAGTAATGATGTTCATAACATCATTCGATTCATACATATAAAGCTATCTTATTCGAAGGTTTAAACTTGTAATCACTAGAACATAGTTTAGTTAATTCTAAACTTGTTCGCAAACAAAAGTTAATCCTTCTAACTTGACTTTTAAAATCAACTAAACACATGTTCTATATCTATATGATATGCTAACTTAATGATTTAAAACCTGGAAACACGAAAAACACCGTAAAACCGAATTTACGCCGTCGTAGTAACACCGCGGGCTGTTTTGGGTTAGTTAATTAAAAACTATGATAAACTTTGATTTAAAAGTTGTTATTCTGAGAAAATGATTTTTATTATGAACATGAAACTATATCCAAAAATTATGGTTAAACTCAAAGTGGAAGTATGTTTTCTAAAATGGTCATCTAGACGTCGTTCTTTCAACTGAAATGACTACCTTTACAAAAACGACTTGTAACTTATTTTTCCGACTATAAACCTATACTTTTCTGTTTAGATTCATAAAATAGAGTTCAATATGAAACCATAGCAATTTGATTCACTCAAAACGGATTTAAAATGAAGAAGTTATGGGTAAAACAAGATTGGATAATTTTTCTCATTTTAGCTACGTGAAAATTGGTAACAAATCTATTCTAACCATAACTTAATCAACTTGTATTGTATATTATGTAATCTTGAGATACCATAGACACGTATACAATGTTTCGACCTATCATGTCGACACATCTATATATATTTCGGAACAACCATAGACACTCTATATGTGAATGTTGGAGTTAGCTATACAGGGTTGAGGTTGATTCCAAAATATAAATAGTTTGAGTTGTGATCAATACTGAGATACGTATACACTGGGTCGTGGATTGATTCAAGATAATATTTATCGATTTATTCTGTACATCTAACTGTGAACAACTAGTTGTAGGTTACTAACGAGGACAGCTGACTTAATAAACTTAAAACATCAAAATATATTAAAAGTGTTATAAATATATTTTAAACATACTTTGATATATATGTATATATTGTTATAGGTTCGTGAATCAACCAGTGGCCAAGTCTTACTTCTCGACGAAGTAAAAATCTGTGAAAGTGAGTTATAGTCCCACTTTTAAAATCTAATATTTTTGGGATGAGAATACATGCAGGTTTTATAAATGATTTACAAAATAGACACAAGTACGTGAAACTACATTCTATGGTTGAATTATCGAAATCGAATATGCCCCTTTTTATTAAGTCTGGTAATCTAAGAATTAGGGAACAGACACCCTAATTGACGCGAATCCTAAAGATAGATCTATTGGGCTTAACAAACCCCATCCAAAGTACCGGATGCTTTAGTACTTCGAAATTTATATCATATCCGAAGGGTGTCCCGGAATGATGGGGATATTCTTATATATGCATCTTGTTAATGTCGGTTACCAGGTGTTCACCATATGAATGATTTTTATCTCTATGTATGGGATGTGTATTGAAATATGAAATCTTGTGGTCTATTATTATGATTTGATATATATAGGTTAAACCTATAACTCACCAACATTTTTGTTGACGTTTTAAGCATGTTTATTCTCAGGTGATTATTAAGAGCTTCCGCTGTCGCATACTTAAATAAGGACGAGATTTGGAGTCCATGCTTGTATGATATTGTGTAAAAACTGCATTCAAGAAACTTATTTTGTTGTAACATATTTGTATTGTAAACCATTATGTAATGGTCGTGTGTAAACAGGATATTTTAGATTATCATTATTTGATAATCTACGTAAAGCTTTTTAAAACCTTTATCTATGAAATAAAGGTTATGGTTTGTTTTAAAAATGAATGCAGTCTTTGAAAAACGTCTCATATAGAGGTCAAAACCTTGCAACGAAATCAATTAATATGGAACGTTTTTAATCAATAAGAACGGGACATTTCAAAAGGATCTTGGATGGCTTGAAAGTTCTTGAAGTAGAATCATGACATGAAAATAAGTTCAAGTAAGATTATCACTTGAATTAAGATAGTTATAGTTATAGGAATTGAATCAAAGTTTGTATATGAGTATTACCTTGATTTAGAATGATATCTTACTATAAACAACAAGGATTTCTTGAGGTTGGATGATCACTTTACAAGATTGGAAGTGAGCTAGTAAACTTGGAAGTATTCTTGATTTTATGAAACTAGAACTTGTAGAATTTATGAAGAATACTTAGAACTTGAAGATGGAACTTGAAAGAGATCAATTTGATGAAGAAAATTGATGAATGAAAGTGTTTGTAGGTATTTTTGGTCGTTGGTATATGAATTAGATATAAAGGATGTGTAATTTTGTTTACATGTAAATAAGTCATGAATGATTACTAATATTTTTGTAATTTTATGAGATATTTCATGCTAGTTGCCAAATGATGGTTTCCACATGTGTTAGGTGACTCACATGGGCTGCTAAGTGCTGATCATTGGAGTGTATATACCAATAGTACATACATCTAAAAGCTGTGTATTGTACGAGTACGAATACGGGTGCATACGAGTAGAATTGTTGATGAAACTGAACGAGGATGTAATTGTAAGCATTTTTGTTAATTAGAAGTATTTTGATAAGTGTCTTTAAGTCTTTCAAAAGTGTATAAATACATATTAAAACACTACATGTATATACATTTTAACTGAGTCGTTAAGTCATTGTTAGTCGTTACATGTAAATGTTGTTCTGAAGCCTTTAGGTTAACGATCATGTTAAGTGTTGTTAACCCATTGTTTATTATATCAAATGAGATGTTAAATTATTACATTATCATGATATTATGATATATTAATATATCTTAATATGATATATATATATATATACAATTAAATGTCGTTACAACGATAATCGTTACATATATGTCTCGTTTCGAAATCATTAAGTTAGTAGTCTTGTTTTTACATATGTAGTTCATTGTTAATATACTTAATGATATGTTCACTTATCATAATACCATGTTAACTATATATATATATATATCCATATATATGACATCATATAGTTTTTACAAGTTTTAACGTTCGTGAATCACCGGTCAACTTGGGTGGTCAATTGTCTATATAAAACCAATTTCAATTAATCAAGTCTTAACAAGTTTGATTGCTTAACATGTTGGAAACACTTAATCATGTAAATATCAATTTTATTTAATATATATAAACATGGAAAAGTTCGGGTCACTACACCCAAGAGCAACTATACAGCCCTAACGATGGTGTAAAATCAACATTTTGGCTATTTGAACTCTTTCAGTGCTGAATTCATACCTAACTTTCATTTCTCAAACAACAACTGATAATTACATTATTCTCATAAACGGAGTACATTTACATTAGAAGACGAAGATTTGTAGATGACAGAAAAATTATAGTTTAAAATGTAGCAAGTTAGAAATGCACCGCATTTTGTGTCTTCAAATATTCATCAAGAATTCAAAGTTAGCTTCCAATTTATAGACAATGAAAAGTATATGCGAAATAAATTGCCTGTAAAAGGTTACCTGCATGTAAAAGGTTATCATGCAAAAAGCATGGATTATATCAAAATATCACTTCTAATTACATATGATATAAAATGAACATCAAAACAAAAAACACTTTGTATATGTGAAATAAGTTACCTGCAAAGAGCAAAAAATACATGATAATTGACAATTGGCTAGAATCAAATTAAATCTAGGTCACATCCTATTTGATTTCATGAGATCACATATGGTTTCAGATAATCGATAATAAGGGGAAAATTAAAAAATCTAATTTCATGTCGAAGATGAGTTGATACGTACCTTAAAATTAACAAAATAACATATGGCTCAGTAATTGATAATTCATTCATTCCGTGATTTCCAACGTATTGAACATCAGAGAAACCCCAATTGATAAGCTTTCTTTGATTCACAAGAAGATTTGCCGCTGGTGTATATAAGTCATGCCCTAATTTCACTACAATGAAACAATGACCTCATAGGTTTAATTAATTTCCCATTAATTTTCGTATTGATTAAAAACAATTATATATAATATAAATATAAGATAACAACATTTAACATACCTTTAGCGTCGATTCATGAATGATCGATTAAATTAATAAATCTACATACAGAAACGATTTCTACGAAATCCTTGAGCACATAGGTTGATGATATGAGATTAGATGAGATAATAAATTGACATAATCAAAATTCTTTGAACAAATTTTAGGGCACAAACCCTAAAAACAAATTGAGAGAATCAAATTACTTATTGTAATGATATCAAATCACCAGGGTCGAGATAATCAATTGACGGAATCGAAAATCATTGTCGAGCAATTAGGGCTAAAATTGATCATTACGTAGAATCGTTAAATCATTATGAACTGGTTATTAGCTCCAGGTCAAGTTTTGAATCTGAAGACATATATTCATCACCAATCGATCATTGAAACAGATTCGATGTAAAATCGAAACAAAAAATAAGAAATACTAACCCGTGATCTGCAAATGAATATTATTCAACAAATCGACCCGTAAACTATCTTAGATCCTTATTTCTGGGATTGATTTGTGAAGCTTCCGACTGGATAAACAGGCGATGGTATCTAGGTTTTGCGATGGAGGATTGCTGTAAAGTTATGTTTTTATGTTAGTCGTTCATGTACATGGACATGTTAAATACAAGGGTAGTTTAGACTTTTTATATAATGATTGGCTAATGTAGATTATTTGTTAGCTAATACCTCAAATGGATGGTTTATATTGAAAGTTGGTAATGATCTTAAGGTCATAAGTGGTTGGTTTTTATAAGTAGGAGAGATAATGTTCCTCTTTTAATGTTTAAAAGAGATGAGCAATATCACCCATTAGTGATGGAGGGCACAAAAAGGAGCATAAAGCCGATAAGCACGTGATTCATGTAATCCCTACATGGAAGATGAGGTAGAGAGCAGCAACGATAGAACACTACTGCGTAGGAATTTCTTGTGTAGAATTGAAGTGTTGATTCAAAGTTTTCTCATACCCAAATTGGTAAATTGCATTTCGAAATTTTCTTACGGGCGTGTACTACACACTCTTGAACCCGTTGTTAAGTATAACTAGCTCACTCTTACTTTTAAGTAAATATTAATTAATCAAATGATATTGAATGACACTAAAATCACCAACATCTATATGACACGAGACATCTTGAATAACATTTACCGATGCAACATATACAACATGTATACGTTCAGCAACGGGCAATAACGATCAATTGATATGTACGTTTAGCCATATCAGTTGTTAAATATTGTTAGTTGATTGTATTTTATGTTGTAATCTTGGAAACGATTTTTAATAATTTTTTATTTCTCAACTTACTAAAAAGGTTTAAACATGAATAGATAGATAGATAAATAAATATTGAAAGAAGACCATAAATTATGGATCCCACGAGCTTTCAGCCTTTTCACATTTAAAGACCATAAAAAGATAATGTATTAATAATTTTTTATTTCTTAACCTACTAAAAAGGTTAAAACATGAATAGATAAATATCGAAGGAAGACCATAAATCATGGATGCCACTATCTTTCACATTTAATGACCATGTATCCCACGAGGCCTTAACGGAGAGCAACTTGATCGACCCTTCGGAATACATGTTTTCAAGGGTTTAATTATTTTTATATATACAACCACAATTTGAAATTCGAGAAACTTAAGGTGTGTTTGATAAAACTGAATGATTTAGCGCTGAAAGATTCAGATCCTGAATCATTCAGAGTCTCTAAATGCTGAATGAAAAATCGTGTTTGATAAATATTTTGAACGACAAATCTGAATGAACAAAATTACCATTCTAACCTTTTACTCTTTAATGTAAAGTGGATTGATAAAATTTAAATTAATTCTATTAATGTAATGTGGAATCATAAATTTAAATTGATTTTATTACTTATCATAATCATAATTCAAACACATAATAATTCGTATATTTATATTATAATTATATTTTCTATTTTCTATTTTCTATTTTCTATTTTCTATTTAACATAAATTAAAAATCATATATACTGATATTAGATGACCTAAAGTGACTAGTTTTATCCACAAACTTCCATTGTCCCAATATATTCTTCCCATCCGTTTTACTTGCTTTTCGTTATCCCCTGTAACAATAGGATCAATTAATTACTGTACAATACACAAGTTAAAAGAGTGTTTGTCTCAGATCTTTGTATATCATCTCCTGATCTTCGTCATCATCAACTGAACAGGTTCTATAAGCTTGCTTTTACAAATTGATTAATTATTTTGCTAGTGGTTTAGTTGGAACGAGATTATTTTGCTAGTGTTTGACAATCACAAAATCGATTTTGTGGGTAGCGGTTCAAATGGAAGAAGCAAAAAGCCCTAATTTAAGGGGATGAAGATGGGTGTATTGTATAGTTGTTGACGGCTGGGTTTAGAAGAAAGGTGGAGAATGGAGAAGATCAATAACAAATGTTAAAAGAGATTGGAATAATATTACGAGGGTAGATATGGAAGACTCGCACTGAACGAAAGGGTGTGTCGTTCAGTGTGTGTGAAGGTGCTGAGCGATTCTGAGGTTTTGGTTCCATTCAGAGGTGATGTTTATTGCAAATCAAACACCATGAATGCTGACCGATTCAGTGTCCAGATCTGAATGGCATCATTCAGCAGCTATCAAACACACCCTTAATAACTAGAAAAACACAACTGCAATAGCAAAGCGGACGCACAGTAGGCTAAAAACAACAATCTAAGACCCATAGAAAAGAAATTAAAGTCCAATAACATTTTAGCAAGACCCAGAGTAGGCATGGCAATGGATTAGATATGGATCGGTGACGCCGTATTCATATCTATATCCATTTAGTTTTTGTTTATCCATATCCATATTCATTTAGATTCAGCTCATCCATCCATATCCGTGTCCAGTGGATTAAGCGGGTTAATGAATATCCATTTGATATTTAAGAAATATTATAATATTGTTCTAATATGCAATCAAAACAAAAGCGCAATATAACAGAAATAAATTTAACATAACATATATTAAAATCCTTCCACTAGAATGTGTAATTATCGAAATAGAAGATCATTTCTAAAGTTCAAGATTGACTATTTTCTCTCTCAGCAATAGTCCGTGCAGACTAGGATCACGATATGGATATCGTGGGGTGGCTTAAGAAATCAATCTCTAGGCTCAAACTCTGAGTTGGTCCGTCTAGCTGGTTGATGCTACTGCCTAGAATTTTGGTGACAAAAACAATTGTGCGAGAGAGAAATTATGTTCTCTTTCAAAGTCCAAGTGTTTCAAAAGTGATGACTCATGTGTCCTAAGGTCTCCAAAATATTTGGGGATAAGTGTCATGCTATTATTGGTTGGTCTCGTCCGAAAATGCGTAACCGAATTGCCACGTGTATGTTTACGTAGTGCACGTGATATTTATATGTATAATGCCTTGAATTTTAGGGCTTGTGTGATGATCACGGCCTGCAAGGCTTACGTTATGTGATAGGCGGCCTGATATACACTTTCTTTAGCTTGACGTATATTACCAAAAATGTCTCTTAGTTTATTGTATCTTTTCGTTATCTACATGCAATTATGTTATTTTTCTTTCGTTCAAACCATAGAGTGCACTATTACCTATTAAACAAAGTTTATGACTTGGAAATTGTTAAAATAATAAGTAGCTTGTCATATCGTAATGCTATTTTTTGTGTGTGTGTAATAAACAATTCTAGAATTGTGAATGAGGGAGTACATACATTCACAGTGTTAATAAATTCATCATCAAAATTAATAAATTCACTATCTTTTCCCATTGGTGGTGTTGTAGTAAATCTAACAAGTTTGAAAACAAGACCGGATAATAAAATATAGTAGCTGCGTACCACTACCACCACCGTATATAACATTTCCCCATAAAATCATTTCCATTTTTAATCTTAAATAAATGTACAAATTTGACTAATTCTCAACTAAATCTCTCAAATTCAAACGTAACCACGCCGATTAAGTACTATTCTATTCATAAAAGTCTTCTTTATGATTTTATGATTAGGTTATTAGTTTTACATAATAATTATAATAATTCACCATTCATTAGTTTTCCTTCTCAGTTAATCGCATTGCCTGATTTATCAATTTTAAGGTAAACTAGTAATCCCTATCGATATAAACCTGATCTTGTTTATTATTATTGTTAATTGAATGAATTGAATGAATTCGGATTGCAGGCGGAGGTGTTTGAAGAAGAAAATGGCACCTCCGATTTTATCGTTAGCGCTACCATCGGAAACGGGTCGGGTTCTCAGTATCCAGTCTCACACTGTTCAGGTTCCTTCTATTTTGATCTTTTCATTATACATGCATACAGTTGAAGTTCAATTAGCGAAGTTCATTATTTATTTTAATTAATTCAAAATTAGTTTTATTTATATTAGAAAAATCTTTAAACATTTCGTTGCCTTATAACTATGTTTAAGCTTACTTACAATAATGATTCAATGATCTGATTAAATAATATTATTATGCTGTGTGTTGCGCTCATAAGTAGCCTAAACAAGAAAAAACCTTATCCGCAGTTTACACGTTTACCAATTTCACCTTGATAGCTTCAACTATAATGCTAAAAGTGTAAGGGTGAGTTTGATAAAACTGAATGATTTAGTTCAGAATATTAATGATTCAAAGCCTCTGAATAAAGTTTGTTCTGAATGAAAATAAGCTGTTTGATAATCATTTATAATGAACGATATGAACTGAGTAAAATTACTTTATTAACGTGTAACATGAATAAAAAATTCAATATAGTTGTTGGTTAAGTGTTTAGGATATGATTTGAGAAGAGTATTATTTAAAATTTAGGCTCTTAATGGTTAAGAGTCAGCTCTGGATAGCTCTGGATGGTTCAGCACTGAATGCTGAATCATTCAGCACCATATGTCATTCAGAGGTCAGAAACAAATGCGTTGAATGTTGAATGGTTCAGCATTCAACACTCTTCCATTCCATTAAGAGGCAACCAAACACACCCTAACTCATTAATATGGTTTATATTTTCATAATAATAGGGTTATGTTGGCAACAAGTCAGCTGTGTTTCCACTTCAACTACTTGGTTACGATGTTGATCCAATTATGTCTGTACAATTCTCAAACCATACAGGCAAGGTGCTTTTTATTTTCTTTATAAACGATCACCCTGTACACTTTCGTGTCCATAGTTTAGCAACGAGACAATTTTGCAGGCTATCCAACTTTCAAGGGACAAGTGCTAAACGGAGAAAAACTTTGGGAGTTGATTGAAGGCTTAGAAGCCAATAATCTATTATACTACACACATCTGTTGACAGGTATTCAGTAGTTTGTTGCTATTCAGTTTTGTGTTCTGTTATATAATTTTTTTTTTTTTTGTTTAACGGCAAGATTGCATCAGTCCGGACCGAAGCCTAGTCATCATTTGCACACACACACGTTCGGACAGGAAACCCGAACCACGATCACAGGGATCCGAACCCTTAAACCATCCCGAGGGGCAGGCGGGCCGGACCTTAGTCCCGGATCGGGTCGGTAAAACCTTCCCTTTGGGCTGACCTCAATGGAGCCTATTTCAGTCCATGTTTAATTTGGTCATTCAGAAGCCAGGTTCGAACCCTGGACCTCTTACCCGGCGAGGGTGTTAAACACCACCGCGATACCACTCAGGCAAATGCCTCGGTGGTGTTCTGTTATATTAAAATAGGGTTGATATACAATAACTGTTATTGGTGTCGTTACAGGTTACATTGGTTCAGTATCTTTTTTGGACAATGTATTAGAAGTAGTCAAGAAGCTTCGCTCCATCAATCCTACACTCACATATGGTGAGTTCAGTAACTGATACTTTTTAAGTTACATATGTCAGATAATCTAATTTACTCTTTTTTTTTTTTTTTTTTTTTTTTTTTTTTTTTTTTCATAAATCAATATTGCCTATAAGAATGCTTAAGTATTACGAGTATATAGGATTTGGGTCATGTGAGTTGACCCTAATAATCATCATATTTGTTCCCGAGAACTCACGAAAATGATATGATTTGTTTTTGTATATTCTGTTGTGTGGCTTGTCAGTTTGTGATCCAGTGATGGGTGATGAAGGAAAGCTTTATGTCCCTCCGGAATTGGTTTCTGTATATCGTGAAAAGGTATCCTTATAATACATGCCTACTGATTACAATAAAGATCACATTCATTGTACTAAAGTTTAGCCAAAGTTTTATTTTTTAAACTTGACTGATTAGGTATTTTCTACTTGTAATAAACCATCATATTCATAACACCCTAAAAGGAAAAGAAAACACCTATATATATATATATGCAAAATATTCATAGAAGATACATTGTTTATGTACCCTATATCTTTAGAATAACTACTATTAGTTATGCTGTTGCTTCTTATGTAGGTTGTCCCTGTTGCTTCATTGTTGACTCCCAATCAGTTTGAAGCTGAACAATTGACTGGATTCAGGTATTTAAGGCATCCTACTGAGCTTGAAAGAGTTCATTTATACTTTATTTTATTTTTATTTTTTTGTCTTATTATTAATCCTTGGTAAAGTTTCCTGTATATTAACAAGCTACAACACACACTCTTAAGTGAAAAGCAATAAGGCTTTGTATTCCTCTATAACTTGTATAAAGTCAGGATAAAAGTAGGTATTTGATTTTGACTTAATGAACTTAATAGAATGGAACTTAGACTCATTGAGAGGTGTTTGTTTTTTACTTATCAAATAAGACGCGTCTTAATGAAAAAATTAAAGTGTGAAATTACATTTAGGTCATAGTTTTAAAAAATTTATTATTATTATTAACTGCTCTTTTAACTACCCGGGTTAATTTGGTAATTTAAATTATTCAGTCAGCACATAAAACAAACATTAGTTTTTATCCATTGCCTATTCGCCACAAACATCTTATATTCGTTCAGACAACTAAGCATAATAGTAAGGAAAAAAATGGTATATTCTGACCGTTTTACTCATGCAGAATTGCATCTGAGCAAGATGGCCGGGAAGCATGTAGGCATCTTCATGCTGCTGGTCCTAAAAAGGTTCTGTCTACAACGTTTATATTTGATATTTCACTACGAAAATTTCATCATCTCTCTCTTACTTTTAGTACTCTAAGGTTTTATAGCTTTAAAGTTTGAATGTTATTCATGTATCTAGCTATATAACTTTGGTCTTTTTTTTTATTTAATTTTACTCTCAGGTTGTGATTACAAGCATATGCATAGATGGGAATCTTCTTCTGATTGGAAGTCATGAAAAAGAAAAGGTACACATATAATAAATCTTTACCAACTACATAATTTTTATTTAGACATAATTACGTTCCTCGTCCCTGTGGTTTACCCCAAAATACATTCCTCGTCTTTTTACTTTTTTTTTTGCTTTCCTCGTCCCTGTTGTTTTAACTTACTACATTCTTCGTCCCTCCGTCCAATTGCTGTTAGTTTTAGACGTTAAGTCAAGTCATGTGCCAAGCATGTGAGGGTATTTAAGTCTTTGTCATGTCTTTTTCTCTCTTACCTAACTTCATCTCCATCTTTTCAAAGTCCTCCATGACTATTTTGACCAACCAACTTCCCAATCCATCTTTTCATTTCATTCTTCTTCTAGATCCAAATTAACTTTTGCTTCTTTTCATTTCACACCTATTTATTCTATTCAGTCCATATCTATATCTGTACTATACTTATATCCACTGTTGTAAACGGCGTCCGTTGCGTCCGTTGCGACGCCCGTTGCGGCGTGTTGGTGACTAAACCGTTTCGACCCAGTCCCGTTTTCTTATAAGCCGGTCAACGGTTAAAAGTCAGGTCAAATGCAGGAAAAATTGGGTCAACGCCGGTCAAAAGTCAGAAATTTTATTAAAATCGGTCATAAGTCGGTCAAATCAATCAAAATTGACTTAGTTTAGTATTCCATTTTGTATTATATTAACGCTAATAACAATTATAGGTATAAACTTGTCAACGAAGGTTTTTTAGTTCTAAAATATGT
Organism: Rutidosis leptorrhynchoides; assembly: GCF_046630445.1. NCBI lineage: Eukaryota > Viridiplantae > Streptophyta > Magnoliopsida > Asterales > Asteraceae > Rutidosis > Rutidosis leptorrhynchoides. The sequence goes on along the minus strand of NC_092341.1, from coordinate 158,699,440 downwards.
GTAAATATATATTTATATATATAAAAGTCAACATTAGTCAACATCCATTTCGACCCCGTCTCGGCCCCGTTTTTACGTTGCGACGTTTTGAGGTCGCTACCATTTCGGCCCCGTCTCGCGTCTTTTTCGACCTTGCTTATATCCATCTCTATCGTCAATTTTATGTATTCCCCAAAAAAAAAAAAAAAAATTATTTTGCAAACCCAAAAAAAATTTCTTGCAAATAAGTTCATTATCCTCTTGAATATTCATCATCCCATCAATATCGATTTGCCCAATTTTCCTGATGGCAGCGAAGGTGACGGTAACAGACCTCGATTAAGGGTTTTCGTCGGATCTCGATTGTGGGTTTTCTCTATATTTGGTCGAAAATGATTGCGGTGGTAGTGGTTAAAGATGATTGTGGAGGTGGTGACTGAAGATGGCGACGGTGGTGGGGGATTTAAGTTGATTGGGGTGGTGGGGTTGAAGATGGTGGGGGTTGAAGATCGTGGCGGTGGTGGTTGTTGAAGACGGCAGTTGTGGTGGGGTTTGAAGATGTCGGCAGTTGTGGTGGTGGTCATCGATCTGGCCAAAACATCACAAAACGTGATACCGTTTAGATCCGGACTAAAGATCGAACACTTTGACTAAATTTTGATGTTCTTGATTTTTGTACTTGATTTGTTACTGTGTTTTGATGTTGGGAAAACAAGTAGTGTTTGATGTCTTAGATAAAATCCATGTGTTACCTACTGTTTATGGTACATATCTATTCTATCTATATCTATATATACACTTATGCATATTAAATAAATGTTGTTGTTGATGATAGACGACTTATGATGATGGTGTTCTTAATTAAATGTTCTTTTGATGTTGTTAAGAAGATTTGATTTGAGTTTTTTATATACGGAGTATTTGATTTATGGGTTTCAGTTTAGTTGATGAAGATGATTTTGGGGAAGTTGATTGGTTAAAATAGTAATGGAGGATTTTGAAAGGATGAAGATGAAGTTAGGTATGAGAAAAAAGACATGACAAAGACTAAAATACCCTCATATGCTTGGCACATGACTTGACTTAACGTCTAAAACTAACAGCAATTGGACGGAGGGACGAGGAATGTAGTAAGTTAAAACAACAGGGACGAGGAAAGCAAAAAAAAAAAATGTAAAAGGACGAGGAATGTATTTTGGGGTAAACCACAGGGACGAGGAGCGTAATTATGTCTTTTATTTACATACAAATGTAACCTAATTTCAAGTTTGTTACTTTGATCCGATTTATAACCATGATAGGGTCAATCTCCTGTGCAATTCAAGATTGTCATCCCAAAAATTCCTGCATATTTTACGGTATGTTTTTTCTTTTGCCCAAGATGCTAAACTCGCCGCTCGACTCGGTCGGGACATTGGAGGGAGTAATCGGCAACTCGGTGATTGATCGAGATTATGGCTCTATTGAGTCGACTGCAATCGTCGATTTGATGGCGACTTGACTGACTCTTAGAGCCTAAATTAAATTCCAGGCAGGATTTAAAACCCATGGAAATTTGATTCTACCATTTTCATGGCGTCTATTATTATTATTAATTATTTTTTAAAAATAAAACCTTTTTCCTACTTAAAGGCCGGAGGTCCTCTCGGAAGCAATCTCTTTATCCGTCGAATAAAGAGAGGGATGAATTTCTCTACTCTTGAGAGTGTTTCACTCTGGATGGAAAAATGACTTATCTTTATTCTCGGATAGGGGAAGGATTGTCTACATATTACCTCCCCTATACACCACTCATGTGGTATTGTTGTTGTTGTTGTTGTTGTTGTTGTTGTGATTGATCGAGATTAATTGGATTGGAGTTTACACATTTAAATACCAAGTTTCAAAATATAATAATAGAAATAAACATAAATTTTTAAAATAATTGTCTAAACGCATAAGCATAATCTTTCATTTGTTAAAAAAAAAACTCTAAAATTCTAGTTTAAATTCATATTAAAATGTTGACCAGTTTTGACTATGACCAACTAATTCGATTTTGACCCATTAACCAATGTTGACTGATTTATTAAACGGAATTTGGAAAATTGAATCGGTTGACTTTGACCAACGAAATTGATTTTGACCCATTAACCAACATTGCCCAATCTATTAAACAGATTTTGGAAAATCGAATCGGTTGATTTTGACCAACAAATTCGATCTTGACCCATTAACCAACATTGAACAATTTATTAAACAGATTTTGGAAAATCGAATCGGTTTGTTTTTATAAAGGAGTTATTGGGGATTAATCGAAAGTAATCTGGGTTTTTTACAATAGTGCTTTTACCCCCTATAAGTATATATATATATAACATTATCTAGTAGCTACCGGATTTATTATGTTGTTCTTATGTTTGCAGGGGACAGGAGACTTGATGACTGCATTGTTACTTGGATGGAGCAATGTAATGGCATTCTTTATTTGCAAATAACTTAGCGCTCGCCATCATTATATTATATTCTTCAATTTTAAAAAAAATGAGTTTTCTTATATTGACCCGTCTTTTTTATCTTTCAGAAATATCCCAACAACCTTGATAAAGCAGCAGAACTTGCGGTATCAAGCTTACAGGTACGTAACTGTTTCCAGCTACATCTATTTGTATTTAAAGTACATGAGAATCTAGTTGAGTTTTAGTAAATGCTAATTTGTAAAACAATTACAGGCAGTTCTTAGTCGAACGTTGAAGGATTATGAGAAGGCGGGGTATGATATGCAAACAAGCAGCTTGGAGATTAGATTGATTCAGAGTCAAGATGATATTCGAAACCCAGAAATAAAATTCAATTCACAGCTATATGATTAATTTGTTGTATAATCATGTTTCATATGAATATGATCCTACCAAAAACTTTTTCTATTATGGTATTATAAGGTAACAGGTTACATTTCTGTAATGTATTTTAGGTAACTTTTTTTCTTCATCATATCAAACTAGGATTTCATATGGTTCATAACTAAATTTGAGTTGTACAATTGTATCTACCTCAAATAATATTTTAACTGGATCCCTTGTATCTTTTGATAGGTTTTTTCATCATTTGATGAAAATCCCTTGTTTATAAACCTTTATTATTTTTTCGCATAAATAAAATATTTATGTAATTATGTCAATAATTACTCCCTTGTTGTATATGGATTTAACGGCGTGTTTGTTTCTTCTTATTCAAGGAATTTTTGGGTTCATGGCTTATTCATATATATGCACAGTAAGAATATTAGCTCTTTCAACTCAAACTCAATTTTTATACTTGAGTGTTCGGATGGGTTTATTTTGCTAGCTTATTCAACATAATAACCTTACATTTTAGCGTTTGAATAAGGCGAAGGTTCAATTCTTGAATCGGCCACCATTTGTGCTTGGCGCTGGAACAGGGGTTGGTTCCGACCACACTTGCCTGGGACTGCACACGACCCGGTAGGCAGTTGGCATCCAAAGGGTGCACGGGGTTAAAGGTTCCCCGCCGATCTAACCTTTTTCATCTCAAATTTTAGCGTTTGAATAAATCTGTTCTATAAAGTTTATTTCCTTATTTTTTTTTTATGGACAATGCTAAACGTAGTCCTTAAGGTTACGCTTAAGAATACCAAATTTAAGCTTGAAAACTCCGGTTAATTAATTACAAAGTAAAAATATTCTTTTTTTAATATCGACTTTGCTTATATAACTTTGGCGTTAATGTTATTTATAGAAGGGTTGCGTTATATAAATGGAATAAAATTATTTTTGGTATGCTTAAAAGGGCTACGTTTAACATTTTCCTTTATTAAAAGACCTTAAATTTAGATTTTGTTTTCTAGTTTTATTTTTTTTGGCTTGCAAGGGATAAGTTTGTAAAATAGTTACCCTATAAAGTATGCCGCACATTATAATCTTAATTATCTGTTTTCTATGTATACAAAATAACTTAGGAATGCTCATGATTAGCAATATAGATATATTTACAACATGTCTCTTCAAATCAACTAGTTAATATATTCGTCCTTTCGTGTCTCTTCAAATCAACTAATTACATGTTTACTTTTTAAATACGCTAAATAGATAAAACTTTATTTATTTAATCTTTTGCATTTGTAATGGTAATTAGCGCGTTTGACAAAACTGAATGATTACGTAATTCATAATCTGAATGATTCAAATTATCCGAATGAAGTTGATTATGAATGACAATAACCATTTTGATAGTCATTTTGACTGAATAATGCGAATGAAGTAAAATTGTCTTATTAACATTTAACATGAATAATAATTACAATATAGTTATTTAACAACTGTTCTAGATATAGTTTAAAGAGAATATTACATAAAATTTATATGATTAATGGTTAAGAGGTAATTTCAGCTCTTAAACCATTGATCACCATTTGTCATTTAAAGGTCAGAAATAAACACAATGAATCCTGAATGGTTAACATGAAGTGTTGAGCCATTCAATTGAGAGGTGAACAAACACACCTTTCATTCAAAATTATATTATAAACCACTGGATAAGTTTATGTTCAAAAAGTATTTTTTAATCCTTATGATTTTGGGTTATTATCGTTGTGTAGTTTATCAAAAATAATACAAAAAATAAGAATTGGGGTTTTGCTAATGATTTCTTTTAGGATTGTTGTTAACGTACATAAAAATATTCTAGTATTTAATGTTTTCGTGCATCTTGGCTAGGGATGTTTGGCATAAAATTAAGTTATGGATAAGGGTGGATCTTCGTTATTCTAATAATTAGGCTGGTTAGATTAATTGGTTTGACACTTGGGATGAACATTCGTCGTTAAAGGCCCGTTTAAATGTCATATTGTCGTGTTATTTTTGGATCATGTGGAGGTTGTAATGGAGTGGTGTTTTAAGATCAAAGGTTGAATGAGGGTGATCTGGATTTTATTCGTATTTATTCTTACTCTTGATTTTCAATAGAAGTAAGGATAAATCTAGTTAAAATAATTGGCTTTTAACGTCGTTGGAAAATCCTTATAATGTTGTTGTTTTTCATTTAGTTTATTGTTGGAGACTTAATAAAGTTTGCTTGCCGTTCGAATAAAATAATCACCAGTATTAATCAATGTGTGATCGTCATGTACAACCATTTTATGTATGTTAACGACAACCCAATGGGTTAGCGAATTCTCAATCTCAATAATTAATAAATAATAATGATAAATAAATTAATGAACAATAAAAAAATCAGACCAAACTAAACAAATCGTACTTGAAACTGAGCTGTTTTGGGTTGGCAAGCTTGCGTGGTTCAAAATTCGGGGGATTCTGACGCTTCACGCCTACCCTGTCAATATTAAGAAAGTTGCTAGTTGTATCGGGTCAGTTTTAAAAGTTGCCAATATATATGCCTCCTTGCTTAATGTTGGATCCTTTTATGCTTTTGTGGAGGAAACTAGCGTTAAACATGTTCATGAATTGGTGGAAGTTGAACTTGAATAGTCAGAAACGATATGTGTTCAAGCTTGGGTTAATGAAATCATAGCTTTAGAGTCAATTTTTAGTGTGATTGAAGATTTGAAGGATGTAATTCTGGAGGGGAATGTGAATCATCTTAGGTTGGAAGACTTGGATTCATGCTTTCCACCTAGTTTATCAAAGTTGAACACATGTGATGGTTACCCTCATGCAGGATGTTCAGAAATTGGGCATGGTTAGACAAAGAAGCTGTTGGGCCGGAAAATGTGCATGTCGGATGATGGGTTGGATATAGAAGTTGTTGGGCAGGTTAATGTAGGTGCTAGGCCGGGTGATTGTAGTGTTTCTAATACTGGGCCTAATGTGTATGTTGGGCAGGATGTGTTTGTTCCATCTAGGGCTACTAATTCACGGGTGGATTCCGGGACTATGTTGGAACCAAATGAATGTTCGTGCGGTGACTTTTCGTGAGACTCGTGCAAGGTTGGATGGACGTATATTCAAGGAAGGAAGAAAGTGTCTTTAAATTTGTCTTCGGATTCAAAGAAGGTACCAAATGATTCGAATGTTGCAAAGAAAAAAGGGATTAGTCTGGGACCGGGGAGCTCTGATTCTTTTGTTTTACGTGATGAAGATGACGAATCGACATATGAGGGTCCAGTACGTGCCTATAAAGGTTATCTTGAATCGATCCTTGGCCCTTCTCCGGATGAGGGCAAGTTGGTCGGGTCTTCGGTGTCTCATACTATCGGATCTCAAGAGGATTTTCTTATAAATCTCGGGCGGGCAAAGCAGTGAATTGGCTTAAGGTTGATGGGAAGGCTTCGAAGAAGGGTTCGAGAGGAAGAGGGAAGTAGGTATCTTTTGGCACGGTTTGTCGTTTAGTTAATTGGTATTTATAGCTATGGTTTTTTCTCTTGTATGTTGTCGGATTGCGTCTGCAAGTTTTCTTTATTTCAGTTAGGTGTTGTGTGGTTGGCTTTAAAGGTACTTTATGTTTGTTCCCGTGGTTTGTACTCTTTTTGTTTGCTTGGCTAGGCGCGACTCGCTTTTAGATAGTGTGTCATTTTTTTGTTTGTAGGTTAGCTTTCTTTTGGCGAGGCGCGCCCGAGTTTGGTTTGTATTCTTTCGATTTGCTCTCTCATCATTTGATGAAAGTCTATGGTTTTAGTAAAAGTATTTTCGCCAAAAATAAAACAAAATGGCACGACTCTTATTTATACTTATATTTATTGATAATAGACTTTGTTGAGTCCCCAAAATAATTAAGGATTTAATTATGACAAAATTGTAATTTATTTGCACTAAAATGTTATGTGCAGCCAGCAAAAGTTTGTTTATGTATAGACAGCAGATATTGCTGTGTCGAGTGTAGTTTGCTGCTCAGTCTACCAGCACAAGGTAGACAGTGTTCTTCAATCAGCACAGGATGTGTACTCATCAGTTCAAGAATATCAAGTGTCTCAGCAATGAAGAACCAACACAGCTGGAATGCAGCT